>NW_017534594.1:23091-34729 GCF_001853355.1 Bactrocera latifrons
ATATGGTGCAGAGGCTTGGACGATGACAACAATTATTGCAGCATAGCCCGTTATAAATCTTCTATAATATCCTGATAGTCCAAGTGATCACAGTTCTTTAAGAGTTTTTGGGCATGGATAGTTGGCTATGGCTTCTACCTTTGCCGAATTCGGTTCTATTCCTTTGTCTGAGGTAACAAGTCCTAAAAATTCTACTTAGTTTTTGGAAAACTCGCATTTGTCTAGTTGGCATTTAATATTGGCTACTATCTTTATTAAAGACAATAATACCATCAATGTAAATATAACAAATATTACCTAAGTGATCCCTTAGTATATCATCAAGGGCGCGTTTGAATATTTGGGGGGCATTTTTTAACCCAAAGGGGAGTCTAGTGAATTCGTAGTTTCCGTTGTTCGCGGACAACGCTGGCTTTTCAATGTCACTATCCTTCATGAGGATCTAATGGAACCCACGCTTGAATTCTAACACAGAAAATATTTTATTATTGCTTGACTGTGCAAGTACTCCGTTAAGGCCTAACTATAATGTGCATACGAAAAGATCGTCAAATCGAAAAGCCTGTCAAATAATTAACGAATGAAGAGTAGACTTTTGAATGACTATAAATGTCAATAAGCAATTTGTGTTTTGGTTTTATATTTCGTTTAGATTTTTCAAAAATGAATAGAAAATTAAAATATTTAAAAACAATTAAAATGCTTACTTCTGTTTTAGACGGAATACGAATATTAACAGAAATTAGTGAAATTACAAAAAAAAAAAAAAGAATTCGGTCATGTTCAGTGAGGGAAATAAACAGAAAGAGGAAAAATTATGGTTTTTTTGCACGTTTCCTAGAAATGAAAAGGATTGACCACACTCATTTCTGTATATACACACGAATGACGCCACAAGTATATGGACTTTTGCTTACTCTTGTTGAGCCCTTTTTAAAAAAGAATTCGTTGAGGGAGCCTGTGCATCCGGAATGTCGATTAGCTTTGACATTACAGTAAGTTTGTTCATTTTAATACATTTTTATTATGTCTTATTCTTTTTTCTTTTTCTTAAAGATAATTATCAGAAGGAACTTCGTTTCAATCGTTGGCATGGTCATTTCAACTGGGGAAGGACACGGTTAGGCGTATTATTCTGGAGACAGCTGAAGTCCTTTGGACGAAGTTAGGCGTCGTTTATGTATCTGAGCCTAATGATGAGGATTTCAAGCGAATTTCTCAAAATTTCTATTGATGTGAAGCACCTAAAAGCGATAGTAAATTTTTCTGCTACAAAAAATTTTGTTCTATTGTGTTGTTAGCAGTATGCGATTCACGATATCGGTTTACTTACATAGATATTGGTGCATATGGAAGTCAGAGTGATGGTGGTAAGGACTTTTAAATTTGTGCATCAGTTTTTTTTCTTTAATATTATTGTTTCTCTTTACGTGTATAGGCATTTTTCAAGTGAGTCGATTGGGAAAGAGGTTGCTAAATCACAAACTTCCCATCCCTCCACCGAAAGACTTACCAAATACGCAACTAAAAACTCCACACTTCTTCGTTGGTGATACTGCCTTTCCTTTAGGGATAAATTTAATGCGCCCATACCCTGGGTGAGTCCTACCAAATAAAAAAGAGGTTTTTAATAAAAGGTTATCAAGAGCTCGTCGCACAATTGAAAACTCTATTGGAATACTAGTAACGCGTTGGCGAGTTTTACTAACAACATTACATTTATTTCCGGAAAATGCGGAAAAAATTGTTTTGGCGTGCGTTGCCTTACATAATTTTATTATGTTTAATAATGAAAATGCATCTTCGTATATAGCAAGCAACTATGCTGATTGGGAGGACTCTAATGGTGAATTTCATGACGGTTTATTGCGCAGAAAAGAATATCCCATCGATTGTGCAATCTTCCAATTTGGATCATTACGGTCGAAGAAGTTCTTTGGAAATTAGAAATAACTTATGCAGTTTTTTAACAGTTTTTAAAACATATTTTAAATTTATATATCTAACATCATTTCGAACTTGTTTATTTCTTTGTTAATAAAACTAAATGGGATTTCTTATATTTCATTCGATTGTTTTTTTTTATTAAAAATTCAAATAATTCATGTAGTTCAGGTACAGTAATTTGAAGCATTTTATGCGTCTTTGTTATAATAAATATAAATATATATACTAAAACTACAACTAAAAAAATCAATGCTTCAAGCATTAAAAAAAAATAAATTAAATAAGGAAATTAGGTTGAATTCTTGTCGTTTTCAATTTCATGTCTGCCTATTTTCTCGACGTAATCGATATAACTCCAATATTATTTTCTCTTGGAAACCGTCTTTAACTGATACTGGCAGGTCTTTCATCAGACACAAAACCGTCGTCATAAAGGCCTCGTCAGTTTTACATCTTTTAGCCGGCGCCGCCATTTGCTTTTCTAAATTTTCCATTGTTGCGCCGAATTTTTGGTAGAGACTTTCTAGGTAGAGACTTTTATTTAATTTTTTTTTTGGAGGTGGCGATGAAATTTCATTACAACTATCACTCATTGATGACTCCAACACTGAGTCTGTATTTGCTTCTACATTATCCCGAGTGCTGCACAATGAAAAAGTTATATTTCAAAAAATTAAAATATATACAAAATACCAACCGACGCGGTGTGACGGAGTCTTTAAAAAATATCATAGGTTTTAAAAAACCTCATTCATCTAAGTAGCTCATTTCGCTACCTGATGGCGCTTCTAACCTTTTTATCTCCTTGCAGAAGCGCTCCCGGAGTAGCTTCAATCTATGTTTGCATTCTTGATCTTTTAATTGAAACAAACATACAAAATATATAATACAAAAATATATATTCCTATAACAGTGTTAATACATACCACTTTTACCGCATATTTCTGCAATTGCTTTCCATGCCTTTTCTTTGTTTGTACGTAATTGCTATTCTTTAATTGTAATTTGTAATTCTGGATAAAGCATTCGTCGTCCTCCATAATCAAATTTTATTGGAGGTCTAATTAAATTGTTTGGATTATCCATCCGTGTTTTCAAAATTAAATTTTATATTATTAACTTAATTGGAGTATTTTTACTACAATAAGTTTATTTCTGATTCGCCATAATCAATCAATCAATCGTTTCGATCATTATTTTTAATTATTATTATTGTTTTTTTTTTTTGTTTTTTTTGAAAATCAGTAGCTGGTTTTACCCTTTTATCCTGGTGGGTCCTTTGAGTAGGAATCGCAGAATTGGGTTAAATTATACTACTTTTGCGTAGTTTGAGTTATTATTATATTATCGCCTTACTTCAAAATGCAATTCAATTTTTTTTCAATACTTTCCACTTTACTTAATGATATAGTTTAATTTTTTCTATAGAATTTAAAAATTGCCAGATAATATTCACTTTATAATTTTAATTTGTAATTTCATATAGTAATAGGATTCTATAAATTTGAAAATGTCACAGTTAATTTTCACTTAAAGCTAACTTACATTGCTATTTTTTGGTGTAGCCGCCCTTCCTGGTAGTCCGGATCCCTCCCGTTTGGTTCGTCTTGTCCCTAAACTAGCTATGGTTCAACGGCAGCGGCGTCGGCGTTCTTAACGGCAGAGTCAGCAAAATTTACAATATATTGAAGTGGATGACTGTTTATTTTCATTATTGTTTATTGATCAGCAATAATGTCGATCGATTCTGGGAGTTGCAGCGGATGCTTGTTTTAATAAATTTCTGTATGTTGTTGAACTTTAACAACGGCATTGTTGCAATGAATGTTGTTATGTTCAAATATATATATTATAATAAATATATAAATATTTGTTGACGTATTTCCACGAGTCTGACTCGTGGTACAATTTTTGTGCCTAACATGATTATCACGAGTCTGGCTCGTGGTGCGTAGAAGTGTACATTTGATGAAAAGAGAATTGAAATTTTCCCAATTTTCAGCTAATAATGTAAACAAAAAACATTGTTGCAGTTGAGTGCATTATCTACTGTGTAATTATCCATATTTTTTTACGCATTAAAATTAAATCGGAGTATTTTATTTTTCGTAGAACAAGCGCGCGACAGATCGTAAGCATCGAAACTGGTTTGTTTAGTGCAAGTTGTGTGCAAACAGTTGGAAGCGAATTTCGTTGCACTAATTGATACGTCAAGGGGTAATGCTCTAAGTGCTCTGAGTGCGGGTATGGCAAAACTGCTTTGTTTGCAGTTTTGGTTTATATTTCAACAGAAAGAATTTAGATTCATTCCTGCGGATGATAAAATTTAAATTTAGTCTTAAGTCACCATCTAACAAATTTTAAACAATTTTGTGTGCGTGTGTGTGTTTTTTTTTTAATTTTTGTGGCATAGGGCCATAATAACATAAGTGGCGTAGTCGATCGTGATCATTTATCAGAAACAAAAAAAAAACACGCTTATAGACGCCAACGGGACGGTTAACATCATGTTATGTTCTAACAGAATCTTCGACAATAGTGCGACACCGTATAACGCAAAGTCTTTTACGGCATAGATAAAACCTGAATAAAAATCAGGGAGACGCTACAGAATTTGGGAGAGGACGTAAATCCAAAAGGTTACCTCAATAAAACCGCGAAAGTGCTGCAGTGCAACCAAATTGAAACATAAAATAAATAAAATTAAGAAATCAACAATTAAAAATTTTAACAAAGTAAAACAAATTAAGAATAAAACAAATGAAATTAAGAAATCAACAATTAAGGATTTCAACCAAGTGAAATAAATTAAAAAACAACATATAACAACAACAAATAAAATAAAATGGCAGACCCTGAATTAGCACCGACGGCTCTCTCAGACAGCAACATGAGCCAGGTCGCATACCAGAATGCTAATGTTGAGAAGTTCGAAGAAGATCCAAACACGTTCTACATCTTTATTAGCCGAATCGACTACATATTGGGTCTTTATGCTACCGGAGACGCACGCCAACAGCAGATCCTGTTCGGACATATCGAGCGCGGTTTTGAGTGGAGATGTTATGCGCTGCATTACAGTTAATGAAATGAGAACTTGTGCAGACCTCAGACGACAGCTAGTACTCAACTACAAGCCCCAGACCCCGAACCACGTTCTTCTGGAGGAATTTTGCAGGGCCCTATACAATGTACAAGCATTTTTGGATTAAGCAGAGAACCGCTCTCGACAAACAAAAACCAAACTCTATAAGTCACTCATAATTACCGTCCTGCTATATGGTGCAGAGGCTTGGACGATGTCAAAAACGGATGAGTCGACGTTGCGAGTTTTCGAGAGAAAAGTTCTGCGAAAGATTTATGGTCCTTTGAGCGTTGGCCACGGCGAATATCGCATTCGATGGAACGACGAGCGTATACGACGACATTGACATAGTTCAGCGAATTAAAAGATAGCGGCTACGCTGGCTAGGTCATGTTGTCCGGATTGACGAAAACACTCCAGCTCTGAAAGTATTCGACGCAGCACCCGCCGGGGGAAGCAGAGGAGGAGGAAGACTTCCACTTCGTTGGAAAGACCAAGTGGAAAATGACCTGGCTTAAGCGGTGACTACGCCAATTAAGAAGAAGAAGATGTACGTATGTTCAATATATGTGAAAATAGATATTTTTTATATAATAAGTATTAAATGGTACCCCTTCTTACCAACGCATATGTTCATTTTTGAGCATTCTCCCGGGCGGCAAAAGTGAGTGCTGGATAGGTGACCGCAGCTTGCGATCTTGTCATGTTCTTCAACTAAGAATATTCCATCTATCTAATGGCGTCAAATTTTTTTCTTGAGAAAATTTTGGTGCACTCAATAAAGATCTTCCAATTAGAAAACGCATTGGAGTAAGTATGCTGTCGTTTTCGTAATCTTCTCCAGTTGTGTAAAGTGAGCGTGAATTCAAAACTGCTTCAATTTGTGTTAACAGTGTAGTTAACTCTTCATATGTGAGAGTGTTATCTCCTATAATACGCTTAGGATGATGTTTCATAGATTTAACACCTGCCTCCGAAATTCCTCCCAAAATAAGGACTTGCCGGGGGAATAAAGTGCCACTTGAGGCCTTCTTTTTCCGTAGTTGATATAATCTCTTGTTTAAAACCACTATCCAAAAATTAAGCTCTCCAAGATTTCTTTTGTTCTTCTGCTTTCTTCGTTTCTGCCAGGTTGCATGGTTTTTGATCGCATTTAGTTGTTGACTTGTTATCGGCTGCTCTGCCGTTGTGTCATCAACTTCAGCATATCTTTCTGCTCATCAGCATCTTTTATCTCGTCTTTTCCATTCTCTCAATTTCCAAATAGAACATTTTATTATTCACTTCATTAAATGTGCATTGCTCCTCCTTTCTTCGATATGTCATCAACGCAACGCTTCTCGAAACATATATACTTTACACGCAGATTGTCTTTCTTCGATATTTCATCTATGCGAGGCTTCTCGAAGCGTATATCTTCTACACGCAACTTACCAAAGGTAATATCTTCTACGCATAGCTCATCTTCTCGATTTTTTAAATTGCTTTTTTGTTTTTTTAATCTTTTCATAATGTCGGTGACATCTTCTATCTCAACATTAAAATATGAATTGTTGTAATGGAGTGTCAATTCGTGGATATTTCTTTCCATATTGGTCCATAAATTCTTAAAACGATCGTCATATCTTTAAAGTTCATCTTCGTCAGCAGTATACATTTTTATTTTTGCCTCTTCAATAATGGATGGAATATATGTCAATATTTTTACAATAGTTTGCTCTAGAAGGTTTATTCTATTAACAGCTGAGCTATTTTCTTTACCCCTGTGCGAATCTCTTTGGACGCTTTTTTCTTTCTGAGCCCTACATTTATTTTCTCAAACCTAATGTCTTCCACGCGCAGCTTCTTCTCAAATGTTACGCGTAGGTCGCCTTTCTTTTGTTGTTGCAATGAATCCGCAGTGCTCGACATCTCCGATTTCTCTTTGTTTTGTTATTTTTAAAAACAAACTGTTTTGATTCTTCAAACAAATATTTTTTTTTTAATAACAATTTTTACACAGCGTCTACTTTCGTACTAAAACGGCTTCGGTGATCAAGTAAATACGTGGGAACATGCTCCTATCCTTATTAATTTGCCTGTACAAGTAACAGGGCTTTTATATTGTCTATATACAAACATATATAGTATAATGGGCCACAACTCTCTGGGCAAGTTAGGATCAAATCCTTGATATTGCCCGTATTTTATTCATACAGGTCTTACAATTTTGGCTCGAGCTACCTATCCAGCTCGAAGGTCCAATGTTTAAATTTTAATATCAAACTGTTTGATTTGTATGATCAAACTGTAAACTCAAATAAGAATATTTAAGTTCTTATCGCTGGTGGGGGGAAAATAAAGACCGTATTCAAGCTGAGAAATCTTTCATTCTAATTTATTTTGATAATTGTAAGCCTTTTATACTATTTTTGAAATCTAACTTATCTAATTAAATATATGTGTATGTACGACACACAAAATATAGTTGTTTTTAACTATACAATGCAATACATGTGAGGGCGCGTGTTATAATATTTTTATGCGTTTATTTATGTATGTATATATGTACGTATATTCAATATATTTGAAAATATATATTTAATATTAGTTGACTGTATATGTTCATTTTTGAACATGGAGCATGAAGAAATATTTATAATAAAGGACGAAAATTGTTCTTTGACTTCACAAAAATTATCTCCAGTAGTTTATGAGAAAATAATTTTACAATCAACCTCTAAATTTCAACCATCAAAAACTTTAACAAAACAAAAAAAAATTTACGAGATATTTATATCAAGGGGTATGCGTCTGGTCCCACTCTTAATGAACTGCTAATTTGTAAAATAGGTGATTATGCGAAATTTCCCTTGATCACTTGACGTGCTTTGACCCAGCTACTACACAATTATTTTAAAATAAAGTAACTCATACTTCCTTGCGACAGTTTGAGCGAAATTGGATCTGTTAGTAACAGTTTTATACAAGAACAAGGACACAATTTTACAATTTTCATTAAAGAATTTGGGATGTAGTTTCATAGCTTCTTTCCCAATAACCTCCAATGTACATCCAATCTTCATGTTTTGCTAAAGGATTGACATAGAATGTGAACCATCTGAAAAATAATGATCAGACACTAAAATCAATTTGCAATCAAATGCAATTTTCACTGGATCCGGAATACGTTTGAACTGAAATGGCAAATCATTGGAACTCAAAGGAATTCGTAGAATCAAGCATTCTGTCCACTTGTATTCGATAGGTGCGTTAAAATCAGTCGGATTCCATTACACAGTTTCGGTGCATGAAGATTGCGAAACATAATAACGACAGATCCAACTTTGAGACACAAATGATGCGGTGGCATACCAAGCCTGTGCAAAGAATGTAGAAATTCCTCTGGATAATTCACGGCGTCGCATTCACTGTCAAGACGATCGATCGATTTGTATGAGCTCAAGTCTCCCGGAATTTGACTTTGAATCTTCCAGTTTAAGTCAACAACATTGGTATTTGTGGCAAACAACATTGCGCACTTAAAGAATCGTAGTTATGATAATATGGCCAATGTTCGGATAAACATTCGTGATGAGTTCATCTTTCGTGAATTGATAAACGGCGATTGGAATTGATATCAAACCACCGGAAGTATCAACCGGAACTGACCCATTTCCAATTTTTAGCGAAGACGATGTAAAATGTCTTTGACAATGTTATTTTTGTTCGCTGGCTTACTTCTCCAAAACTTTTACACACCGTACCAGTCACAGTTCGCAATGACTCAAACGAAGTTGAACCGCGAACATTAATCAAAGGTAGAAACCATCGTCATTTTACGGGTGGATTGTATAAATTTGTCCTAAGGAACTAGTTCAGAACACACCTGGATATCAATATACTGTTTTGCCTTCCTTTCTGCGTAACTATTTCTTCGACGATGCATTCCATGTATGTCAAGATATTTCCGAATAGAGCAAAGAAAAAACTCGTAAATGTTAATTTTGTTGCTGGAGGTGCTTTCATTAGCTGCACTGTTTTCTTTGAGTTGAAATATACTATTTTGCCATTCTCCAAATTAACTGCGAGACGCACAACGTTCGGAAAATTGGTCGTTCGTTAATTGTAATAGTAAATATCCTACAAAGCGCTTTATTGCAGTTCACGTATCATTATTTGACCATTATACCATTTGATACTTGCTGATGTCATTTCGTTCAAGACCAATAACCGTCATGTTGCTTCCTTTAGTGACGTACTTACAAACGTATTTTATCGATTACACCAAACTGCAATACTCAACATAAATATTCGTTTTGAATGTGAATTAGTGGTGAATATAGTACGATCCATGAGTTGTCAACTTCGATATTCATTCTTCTAAATTAAATGCTGAATGTTCTGCCATTGGCCTCTGGTGAGCTACGCCGATAGAGTGGATATCCATCATTTCTAGTTTGTGTATCCGAAAGAAAAGCACGTGGATAGTGTTTCGTGCATTTATTGTCAGCCATACAATCCGGAAAGGGAATGTAATGTTCGAAAGGTTCATGAATCATATTGGTTTTCACCATTTCGAATATTACTGGTTCTTTCTCTGCATCAGGAATTTCCACAGAAATGATTTCATCAATTTGATCTGGTGTAACCACCATCAAAAGAAGAATGTGTACGTGCGGCAAACCTTTCTTTTGCCACTCAACGGAGTACATCTAGCATCCAACAGCACCATCAAACAACTTTTGTTTGACAAGTTGTGCTAAGACATCGTAACGATCGATTGTTGATTTACCGCGATCCATAATTCCACACGTATGTCATCGCATCCAGGGAGTTCTTGCCTTGCCTTGGGCTCGCAAAAAAAAAAACGCCGACCGTTCAATCTGCAATTGATCACTTTGCGTGAAACACACATATGTAAAGTTTTCAGTGAATAATTTTCAATAATTTTTCTTTTGAATAGCCGAAATAAAAAAGCAAGCGACCGAAATTGAACGATTCAAATAATTCGCAACAAAAATTAAAAAAAAAAAAGTTGGTATGGAAAAGGGGTACTTTTTGGAACTATGTAATTTTCCGACTTTTCCTCATGAAAAGTTTTAGGTATTTTTATTTTTAAACCTTCCCTGATCCACAACGAATAACCTCTGAAAATTTCATCAAGATTGGTACAGCCGTTACATTCGTTCGTTTGTATGGGAAAAAGAAAAGGGCTGTTTTTAGGGGTTTCCCGGAAATTATTCATACATTTTGGCGATTCATTATTATTTATATATATTAAAAATATTCTACGTTTAGAATTGTATAAAACATTGGAGTCTTATTTAAAACATAGACAATTTATGGTAAAAGTGGGAGATTTCTTATCTGATGATCGACAGATAAGGACTGGTGTAGCACAGGGCAGTGTTTTAGGCGCAACTCTATATATCATATATAGAGCAGATCTTCCAAGAGCTAATAATATATTTACATCAACTTTTGCGGCTGACACAGCTTTAGTGAGCCATAACAAATCAAGATTGAGTGCTCGGCTAATCGAAGAATGGCTAGCCAACTGGCGTATAAATGTGAATGAACAAAATTGTAAGCATGTAACGTTTTCGCTAAGACCAAAAATCTATCCGGCAGTAAAAATCAACAATATTTTAGTACCCCAAGCGAATCAAGTAACTTATCTTGGTATTCTACATACGTGGAGAAAACATATATCTACAAAATAACTTGCATGAAGATAAGAGATGCGAATTAAAATTAAATAAAAACTCCAAACATAGCCTAGATAACAAAGTGCATTTATATTATTTAATATAATGCGGTCATAAAGCCGATTTGGATTTGTGACATTCAAAGAATGGGTTCGACTAATATTGATATAATACAAAGGTTCCATTCAAAAATGCTGCGAACAATGAAGTGTTCACCATGGTACTTGCTTAACGAAAATATCCATAAAGAACTTGGTATTCCTATGGTAAAGAAAGAAGTAGAAGATTGCAGAATTAAATATACGTATATGTAAACTCCCAGATCACCCAAATCCTTTGGCTAATGCTTTGGTACATTCCTGCGATCAAACACGCGTTAAAAGAAGAGATATGCCTGCGTACGCAACGTATCACCAAAAACACCACAATCTCGCTTGCGCTTGTCCAGCTTTAAATATGTAGATATAAGATTTTATAACTTATTGTTAGGATTTTAAAACAAAAAGCAGATTCAATAAATAAATAAAATATATTGCAAAAAACAAAAACAAAAGGATCGGGAAGGATCTCCCGAGCCGTTCGATACCAAACGAGGTTTCAGACAAGGGGACTCGTTATTATGCGACTTCTTCAATATGCTGCTGGAGAAAATAATGGGAGCTGCAGAACTTAATCGAGCAGATACAATCTTTTATAAGAGTGTACAGCTGATGGCGTATGCCGATGATATTAATATGATCGGGACCAACAAACGCGCGGTTAGGTTTGCTTTCTCCAGACCGGACAAGGAAACAAAGCAAATGGGTCTGGAAGTGAACGAGGGCAAGACGAAATATCTCCTGTCATCAAGCAAACAGTCGTCGCACTCGCGCCTTGGCACTCACGTCACTTTGAAGTTGTAGATAATTTCGTCTAT
>NW_017534594.1:34799-42058 GCF_001853355.1 Bactrocera latifrons
TGCCAACAGGTGCTACTTCGGACTGAGTAGGCAATTGAGAAGCAAAGTCCTCTCTCGACAAACAAAAACCAAACTCTATAAGTCACTCATAATTGCCGTCCTGCTATATGGTGCAGATGCTTGGACGATGTCAACAACTGAGGAGTCGACGTGCGAGTTTTTGAGAAAAAGGTTCTGCGAAAGATTTATGGTCCTTTGAGCTTTGCCCACGGCGAATATCGCATTCGATGGAACGATGAGCTGTATGAGATATACGACGACGACATTACCATTAGTGAATTAAAACACAGCGTCTACGCTGGATAGGTCATATTATCCAAAAGGACTAAAACACTATAGCTCTCTAAGTATTCTACGCAGTACCCGCCGGAAGAAGCAGAGGAAGAGGAAGACCTCCACTCCGTTGGAAGGACCAGTTGGAGAAGGACCTGGCTGCGCTTGGAATATCCAATTGGCGCCAAGTAGCGAAGAAAGAAACGACCGGCGCGCTGTTGTTAACTCGGCTATAATCGCGTAAACGGTGACTACGACAGTAAAAAAGAAGATGAAGTTGATTACAGGAGATTAAATCATTTAACTATAGACGATAAGTATCCTCTACCAAATAACGAACGAATCTCAAATAAATACAAAATTCAAATTGTATTGACATATAGCCTAAAAGTTCAAATGCAAAAACTCCATGGAAGAAAAATAATGGAAATAAGTCCAATGGATAAAGCAGAAAAGAGCAAGGAAACATTAAAAAGATACATAATAGGAAAGGGATTAGTGGGAATATTTTCTGAAGGATCTAATGCGGATTACCATAAAATGCAGAAATTACTCATTGAAATTTTTCTCAAGATAGAAATTTGAAATATGTAAAATGCACAAAAAGAGTCTCAGAAATAGAAGAAGAGCAATTACATTAGCAAATATCTCTTTATTATACAAAACGAAACGTATAATTCACTAAAGGATAAAACATATTACTCTAAATTTAAGGAACCAATTCAACTACTAAGAAACAATTGCCCAAATGCAAAAAACAAATCAAATATGATATTAATTCAATAAAATCAAAATTTCAATTAACAGAAACCCCTGAATCAAAAAATTAAATAGTGCTATTTTTCATTCCAAACAAGTAAGGAAGGGCTAAGTTCGGGTGTCACCGCACATTTCATACTCTCGCATGATATAGTGATAATCGAGATTTCAGGCGTGGTTGTGAACCGATTGCATCCATATTCGCTACATGTCATAAGAAAATTTTATATACCGAATTTCATTGAAATCGGTCGAGTACTTCCTGAGATATGGTTTTTGGTTCATAAGTGGGCGACGCCACGCCCACTTTCAATTTTTAAAAAAAGCCTGGATGCAGCTTCCTTCTGACATTTCTTCCGTAAAATTTAGTGTTTCTGATGTTTTTTGTTAGTCGGTTAACGCACTTTTAGTGATTTTCCACATAACCTTTGTGTGGGAGGTGGGCGTGGTTATTATCCGATTTCTTCCATTTCATTCCATTGAACTGTATATGGAAATATCTAAAAGAAACGACTCTATATAGTTTGGTTGACATAGCTATAGTAGTTTTCGAGATATGTACAAAAAAGTTAAAAAAGTGTGCCAAATTTCATTTTAATATCTTTATTTATGGTTTAGTTATGAAACTTTATATGTTTTCGGTTTCCGCCATTTTGTGGGCGTGGCAGTGGGCCGATTTTGCAAATCTTCGAACTTAACCTTCTTATGGAGCCAAGAAATACGTGTACCAAGTTTCATCATGATATCTCAATTTTTACTCAAGTTACAGCTTGCACGGACGGACGGACAGACAGACATCCGGATTTCAACTCTACTCGTCACCCTGATCACTTTGGTATATATAACCCTATATCTGACTCTTTTAGTTTTAGGACTTACAAACAACCGTTATGTGAACAAAACTATAATACTCTCTTTAGCAACTTTGTTGCGAGAGTATAAAAATAAGGCCTTTGTAACAGCATCAGATAAGCTCACAAAATTTGCGGCAGTCTATAAAATAACAGATAGAAACTGGCCCGCAAAGAAAGCATCGAATTTAAGGCAGAACGATTACTAGCATACCTTCAGTATGATGGAATAAAGGATCATCTCACAAAGCCAAACAGTCATACAAGAAATGCAGACGTAGAGAGATTGCACTCAATCTTGTTGGAGAAACTAAGAGGAATTGAGGACCCTGATCTTTCAAAAGAGATGAGAATGCAGGTCGTTGTAGGAAATTTTAACGATCGGTACCATTCTACCATCAAATGCACACCCCGAATGGCAAGAGATGAAGTGTCTTCCAACGTTTTAAAGATGCGAATCTAAACGTTCAACAGAAACAGTATAGGCAAAAGGAACAAAGAAAGGAAAGACTATGTAGAAACAAGAGAAGAAGGTCCAATAAAGAACTACAAAAAAGTACGGCATAAAGATCAACCGTATTACCGAATTAATCGACTACAAAAAAAAAGTTGTATTGCGTAATTTTGCAATAAATCAGTAGAAAATATTTTTAACAGGAACAAAGTCCCACAACCAATGTTCAGAATAGAACTGATGCCAACCAAAAAAGGAAAAATGAAATACACCCGATTTACAATTTAAAATATCTGCTCCATCGCAGAATTACCTTTGAGGAACCACATAAGAGAAATGGTCCGGTACCGTGTACAAACGGCCAAGAGTATGGACACACGAAAGCATATTCCACTCTACGCAGTGTGGTGATCTACATCCTACTTCTAAATGTACTCTGAAAGAAGAAGATTTAAATAAAAAATGCAGCAATTGTGGAGAAAAACCCATTGCTAACTTCAGGGGTTGCCCGAGGTTGTCTCAGGCCATTCAAGTACGTATGTATATATTTCAAAACCAGTAAATCTTAAAGACAATGCTACACAATGGAGCTATGCAAACGTGGTGAAAGACAATACTGCACAAATGCAATTGCCCCAAAACCAACCAAATGGAAGACTTGAGAGTATGATTTTCAACCTTACCCATTGTATGACACAATTTATGGCTTCAATGGAAAATATGATTCACTAATGAAATTACTAAACCAATTGTTGCAAAGTTGTTTAAGTAAAAAAATTAGTGTATTGAACATTTGTTTATGGAATGCTAACGGTGTTAGCCAACATAATTTGGAACTTATTAGATTTCTGGATGAAAATAATATTGATGTAATGCTTTTGTCAGAAACTCACTTACGAACAAAAACAATTTCTTTATATCGTCATTTAGAAAATATGTTATAAATCACCCAGATGGAAAGGCGCATGGGAGAACAGCAGTGTTGGTTAGAAAACGGTTAAATCACCACGCATTAAAATCTTATGCCACAGTGTAATTACAATCTACAACAAGAACTATAAAAAATGGGTGCGGGGCCACCTCGGTTTAAAATTACAGACATCCAATTTAGAGACTTTTTTGGAACACTAGGCCACATATGTATTTTTAGGAGGTGGAGATTACAATTCAAAACACACGTATTGCAGCTCACGACAACTTAATCCGAAAGGACGACAACTGTATCATACTATTATAAATAGGCAAAAAGTTATGAAAAATACGCGAGTAGCCACATTAATGTTGAGTACAAAATAATTACGGGAAGAGATATTGACCAAAGCAAAAGAGATCTTAAGGATATAATAACTAGCGCAGCTGCCTTAGCAACACCAAACAAAAACTATAAGCCACTTGGTGACAGAAAAATCACTAATAGAGAAATAAAAAAGCTTGTAAATGAAAAAGGCGTGCAAGACGTGAATGGTAGATAAATCGCTCCTCTTCCACTCAGCTTCAATTGAAATTGCTGCACGTAATGATTTTGTCCTGTTTTGAATCAAGAGCATTATTCTCAATGAAAGTTTTTTTCCGAATTTCTATAATATACCTGAGACTTTTACCCATACTTTCGGTAAAATATCAGCCATAGTCACTGAGGTCTAAATATTAGCACGGACTGTCAACTCGAAATTTAAAGTTGTGATTATGGAAACATATGTATGTAGTTGTAGCCTGAATTCTTSCATTTTCACAATATAACACAAGAAGGCAAAATAAAACCATTACCAAATTTGACCATTTTTTATATTTGCCCTTATAAAGCTCAATCAGGATAGTAGGCTGTGAAATTTTATGCTCTTAGTGTATTTTTAGCGCGTTAGAAAATATTTAATCYTCATTAAACCATTTACGGGGCTGAACTCACTTTTTACAAAATCTTAGTCCATGAATGCCCTTTGCTGTTATTACTCCTGTGCCAAACTTCAGTTTTGCGTATTAATTTAAGGCTTATTTATGAAACTTGATATGTTTTCACTTAAATCACTTCACTTTGTGTTCACTTAAAAGCACTTTCCCGTCTATATGCAATATCAACCCCCATTGAGTCCCAAAAAAAATACTTTACTMTGTGCAATATGCTGAGAGAAGATCCAAAACCCCTTTTCTTTATAATTGTATAATATAATTGAAAAACATCAGTTTCAAGGCTTCTTATTAAAATAACATTCCTGATTAGAGTTTTACCCAGATACCTAGTATACTTCCAAAAAAAAAAAACAAAAAAAATACAAATAAATTTATGTTCAGAACCTATTTTCTTGCAAATTGAATATTTTGTATATTGAGGATAAGTGAAATATTGAGCACGTGCTTGAAAAAACAAGTTTCAAAAATTTAATATTACAAGGGTTTTGCCGAATCCAGACAACTAGTGTCAAATATAATGGATTTKATTCAMAACATCARATGAACATATTTGCGCTAGAAATAAATTTTCATGTCAGTAATGTTTTACCACATCCATATTACAGTGCATTTAAAAAAATTATTTTAGAATTCATTTCATCCAATTCACGCACTAAGTACCTTTGATTAACGAAAAAAAATGCACATGAGAATCAAGTTTAAGACACATTTAATTCTCAATCAAAATTATTCGTGGTTCACAAGGAATATTCAAAAGGAAATTATGRGTCCACTCGTATAAATATAAAATATGTATAAAATCATATGRATATAAAATCGATGACCAGATCAACGGCGATTCAATATAAGTATATATGCGGTAGCGAAGCGGACCGGGTGATGACGACGGGCGCAGTGTGTCAGCGAAAGTGTGTATGACGAAAGTTGACGTGCGAATTGTTCGTAAGCGATTATCCAATTCCCTTTTGTGAGGTTGATGGTGTATGGTTGTTGTTGTTGTTGTAACGGCAGAATTCTGCCGAGTTAACAGTCCTTGGCCGGATAAAAATCCGGGTCCGTTCCGGTTTTCGTAGACCCGACTGTCGTGGGAACGGGATGGTGTATGGTGTCGTCGTGCGGTGATCGCTGGCTGAGTGTAGTGGTGTTGTCCTAGGGTGCGCCAATTTTTCCTAGGCAGAGAGGTGTATAAATGCGGGGATATGCTTAAGTCATTTAAACATACTGGGCCCCCAGCCAAATTTTTTGCCTAGTATTAAATATATGATGTTCAATGTATTTCGGCGGAAATTGGTGTTTGAAATAAGTAACTTCAATATGTATGAACAGGTCATATTGAAATATCCTTCATATCTTATGACTTGCCGACTTGTATTATTTTTAAAATCGTTTATATATAATATATTTTTATTGGCGGTTATTGACAATTTCTTTAATGACGGCTTATTTATTGTGGTTTTATTTAAAATTTCTTTACCATCGGCTTGGTAAAAACTAGCTCTTTATTATTTACCTTTTCTTTGTTATCGGTTTATAAAGGATAGTAACTCCACGCCTGGCTCAGATATGGCCGGAATGGGTACTCCTTAGCCCTAAATTTAGGACTATGAAATTAGAGGGATCTTACGAGAGAATGGCCGTGAATGGAGAACGGCTTCATAGAGTAGAAAATTCTTCATTCTYAATTAAGTTGATGCTTTGTAGAGCTGATTTCCCTAACTCACMCATATGAGGAGCGACAGATGCGATAAAAGCGACCTTAGCTTGGTAAGCGTGTATCGCATTGGGAGTATTGTGATCCCTTAATTTCCGTTTTGGTTTTTTCTTTTTTTATATTTGAAAACGTATAGTATGCCTCTATGGGGCAATATTGTATAAAATGTGTAGATTTTTCGACTTTTGGARACAATTTTGTTATATTTTATGTTTAAGTGCATATGCACTTATTTGGCGTTTAGTAGCGCGCAACATAACTTCAGATTTTTGAATCACGATTTTGTATCATTTTTGGCGAAAGCCATACTGCGGGGCCGAAAAGTTGTATGTGTAGGGACTGTTAGAGGAAGCTCTGATTTTGTGTTTTATACCAATTCGTGGAGTATTGGAAAATGGTGGCTTGAGTGGTAGACGTACGACGTACCGGCCATTATTGGATYAAGTAGTTGTGGCTTTAGAGAAGCCCTTATAATACTGATCTTTTTTATTTAATATTAGGGGAAGTTTCCCTATGTCTTGAAATTTCCTTAATTGTGAATTAAGGTGTTGAATTGGTTTTTTCTCAACTTGAGTTGTCATGGTGGTATTTGGTTCTGTACTTAGTCCACTTTGTGTTTCGCTGTGCAGCGTTTGAACTTTTTGTGCCTTTGAGCAACATGATGTCCCTTGGCAATTTTTACAGTTTTGGATTTGCTTTTGCAATTAAACCCTTKGTTCTTTTTGTATAAGCGCTTCTTTGGGGTGAAATGGGATGTGTGCTGTAATGAAGCATTGAATGGTGTCTTTTGTAACAATGTTAAATTAGCTTTTGCAATTTTTATATGTATGCGCATGTGACAGACAATTTGTGCAAAGTCTTTTTGACCTGACAAAATTATTTCGTTCGTTAGCTGTTAAGTTTTTAAACCTCTCGCAAGATTTAAGTTTATCCCCTCTTGTGAATAGTTCGCATGACGTTTGTTTTTTCTGTTCGGATGTGAACGATTGTAGTTTGTTAAAAATTGTATTTGATTTGTTTTTGCTTCTAGCTTGGGGTCTATTTAAGCTTCTATTTGGGTCGTGTTTAATGTTCTTAGTTTTGATTAATTTTTCGTCTAACGTTTCCGCAATTTCATATTGGGTGGTGAGAAAATCTTTCATTTGTTGCCACGTTGGGCACTTTTTTCGTGATGAGAGCGATTGCTCCCATAGAAGTAACGACTTTTCTGGTAATGCGGCGGTGCAAATGTTTACCAGGATAGAGTCCCAGCTGTCTGTGGGGATATTCAGTGTCGATAGAACCGACAAACAATTAGAAACAG
>NW_017534595.1:0-1808 GCF_001853355.1 Bactrocera latifrons
ATTTTTTTAATAATATAAAAATTATTTCGATAAATTCTTATATAGATACAAAAAATAATATATACTTATACATATGTACATATATCCAAAAAATTTCGCTTTTCGCTTCCTTTATTTTTTTTTGCTTAAATCTATGGTGGCTCATTTCGATGGACTTCCGCATTTGTTGCTCGAAATTCGCAAGTCCACAGGTAATGAGAGAATCTATAAAAAATGTAATGAAAAATCAATGTAAATATGTATGTATTAGGTGGAAGCAATTTCTGTTTGTGTGTTGTCGATATTTTCGCCACTTAGCACCACATTAGCACCTTACATTCGCGGACGGTTTTTTGTTGTACCATTTCTTCGCTTTTATGAATTTTCTGAAAAGAACAAGTGCAGTTAGAGAATACTTTAATAATGTCTAATCAACAACATCTATACAATACGTTTTCTTTGTATTGATGAATACTTATAGAACAATAAAAAGTTTTATGGACATAAACTTACATTTTTTTTCAAAAAGCTGTCCATCTTCCTTTCCATATTTTCAACTCTGGAAGAMAACTCTTGTAGTTGGGAGGAAATAGTTTTTAACATGTTAGAAACATTCGAAAAAGGTGTAAACATAATAAAGTAAAAATTTTTAAGAAATGAATTTTAACAATATATTGGATTACCATTTCCATCCTCAGGCAAATTGTTTAATTGTTGCTTTGAGAAGCTTGCCTCTGAGTTGTAGCAACCAGAAATATTGAATTTCTTCCGTTTAAATGTCAATTGTTCTACAATAACAAATGCGTAAAAATAAATTGAAAACTAAAATGACAATTTTACATGTACCTTTTACGGGAGTCGACGTTGTTGGGCATTGCTCCAAATAGGTGTCATCAAATGGTGATGGTGAATCCATCTCATTAAGAAATAAAACTTTGGCAGCATCAAAATTCATTTTAAATAACTTAATAATAATATAATAAAATACCATCGGGACAATACAATAATTACAGTGAAAAATTCTAATTTGAAAATTCATGAAATAGATGATGTAAAATCGGAATTAAAAGAAACTTGCTCTCATGTAGAATAGAAAAATATTTATAAATTATATCTTCTTTCTTCTAGCCTTAAATGTAATTGCTGCAGGATTTTATTGGGCTTATTTATAACTTGTTTTAAATATTGCATGTGATTTTCAAACTTGTAAGCGGAAAAGTTGTCTAGAGGACCATATTGCTTGGTACAGTCAGTTAAATGGAGTAAACCATGTATATTGTAACTAGCTTCAGTGCTATAAGTGCTATAAGACTTCTTGCATGATAGTAGCCTTATACCTGTGTGCAATAAGAGGAAATGGTAGTAATGGTCATCACCAATGCAATCCTTTAGGACAAATATACCTATATACAATAAGAACTGCGTAAACTCTGTCGCTTTCCAATTGCTGATTTCATCTACACTTCTACATATTCGACCGAACTCTGAGGGAACTAAATTGGAAATAAATGTAATTTTTTCGTTAACTTTGCTTACGTTTATATTGCCTTTTTTAATCAACAATTGAAGCAACTTTTTACATTCACCAATATCTACAAGGTGCATTGGGTCTAAAGGAAATTGTGAAACCATTTTGAAATTTCCTGACTCTAAATTTGAAAGGATTAATGTGATGTGATCTGTCACTTCTACTTTTAAAAGATTGGTCAGTTCTTAAATGTTTTATTATACTATGGGGATAGACGACACACATGTGCGTGCAATCAGTATGTTTGCGATTGCGGTTTATAGCAGGAACAGTCAAAAACGCTACTGCCTTCCTCCCTTTT
>NW_017534595.1:1953-22916 GCF_001853355.1 Bactrocera latifrons
AATTTTTTATAATATAAAATATCAAAACTGAAAACAAACTATTAAAAATAGTTTATATATTTATAAATAATAGCATTCGACTCTGATTTTGAGTTATTTTAAGAAAATTTCAAACATATTTAACAGATTGAATTATAAAAGTTGATAATTACAACAGTATATATATATTGGCAACCCTGTGTTGTGAGAGAGCAATCAGCTGACACGTTTCCACGGCAAAAACCGAAATGCTGTAGATTCTCACGTCATCCGACGTCAAAGAGAGAAGGGAGTAACGTTTTTCACTGGGCACTTACATTGCGCACCCATAAGATAGGTCGAATCAGCTGACACGACCCACGATTCTACGTTTTTCACTGTTTCTGCTATTGGTAATGGATGGGCTTGCGCGCATACCGATCCATATTCGCGAAAATGTTTGATTTTTTAAGATCGGTGTGCACACATGAATATCGTGTATGGCGCCCTGTGCACACAAAATCTCATTTCTCCCCCGTCGCCGAAGAGAAAAGATCGTGGACGAACAATTTTCCGCTTGTTGTCGCACATATTCACTTTTTGATAAAAGAACGCAAAACGGATTTGTATGTCGCGTATGATGAAACGATTTCATAGAGATCGAACGCACATGTGTGGCCCATTTAATGATAAAGTCATATGCGTGTGCATACATTCATATGAGCACGTGCAGATACATGAGTATATAAGATTAATATGATAGAAGATATATGTATATATTGTTGTGATAAATTTAATTTATATTAGTAAGAAATATAATACAAAAATATTTATTAGATTATTAAAGTATATTATGTAAAAATCAAATAAAATTATTAAATATGTAAGTCCAACTTGACTACAAATATTACTCTATGCATGCATTCATAAAAAAATATACTCACATCATAATTATTTTTATAAGTCAATATGGATTTGCTGTGGGCAAAACGCAAAAGCACACTTCATATGTGCATACATTGTACATACAAGCGATTATCTTAAATATTCCCCCATTGGGTATTCATGCTATCATTTTTATTTCTTCTTCCTGGTTGAGTATGTGAGAGAACTGAAAACAATGTTAACATTTCAGAGCGTGAATTCCTTGGTTGTGAGGTGAATTCCTTGGTTCAAGTTTTACAAATGCTTGCTATCGAACTGCACCTTCTCTATGCCTTTATGTTCTCTGGTTGTTTATATTATAACTCAAAACTAGACAAGATAGATATAGGTTATTATAAGTATTATCTGAGTGATCAATAACTTCAATAAAAATTAAGATATCTTAATGAACCTTCGTACATGTGTTCTTTGGCATCCGAGAAGGGTGTAAAACTATAATTTGATTCATGGATTCCCGCAGCGTGAGACAGCTGTAAGTTAAAAACCGTTTAAAACTTGACCTAGCCCTTATCTGACATGTTATATGTATGTTTGTTATATCCGGGTGAATTTACTTCATATGATTGGTAATCAAGAATGATAGAAACAAATATTTCGCAATGACGAGTTCAAATTTCGTTGTATTACAGGCATACGAAAACATTAATATCATCAAAAGTTAACATCAATATAAGCGAATATTGTTAAAAGATATCAATATAAGTGAATATTTTATAGTGAACATTTACCTACATATTCATTTAATTGTATTATTTAATATTGTCTCTTTGCTGTATTTGTTTTCAACCATATGTATGTACATTTATGCAAATAAAAAAATTGAATATTTTGTATTTCATTTTATCAATTTATTGTCTTTTTTAATTTTCGTTTTTTGCTGTACATATTTTCAATTATGTTTTTATTTAAGGAACGAATCCTAAAATCCTGTAGTTTTAGGTTTATAATACTATGTACGTTTAATATTTTGATAATCACCGGTTAGAGATAAGTAATTCCCTTTCAAACCTGGTGTGTTGTCGACTTTAACATTTCCTTCATCTGTAACCGCTCCTTCGTTGTGACCAATTATATAGCAACGCAGCCTATACTTGAACTCCTGCCTGTCAGAGTGATCGTAAAGGCCGCCTTTTAACGTGATTACGCCACAAAAATTTCTCAAACGTCCTGGTTTACATATCTTACTCTTCCTTTCTTACACATCTTACTACATCCTTTTCTGTCGTCCATGCAGGAGCAGTGCTTAACGTGGTGAAAGTGCTAGGTAGTAACTTCGTTGGATTCCTGAAGAGTGTTTGGTTATGAACGTAAAATTATTGTAATCAAAATGATATAATTACCCATTATGAACTGCAAATTGCTTTCGGAGGCTTCTGGAGTGCAGTGCACTCCCATAATTGTTTTAGTACTGTTCTATCCTTAGGGAAATAGAAAAACCTCCACTCCGTAGCACTACTTTTAACATTGTTATTACAGCATCCGAACACTGCGCAACGCATTTTAAAAAATATAAAATTTTCCAATTAATACTACACTCGAAAATACAATTCAAATACACATTCAAAGGCGCGGGCGAATAATAAGTCAACCGTGACGTCAGCGAGAACAGCTGACTGAAAGAAAACATGCGCATTGCGTAATCTCTTTCTCTATCATTCTTGATTGGTAGTGGTATGTGAGGTACCTTAATAAATCTCACGAAACATTTTATTAGTATGTGGCATGTTAATAGCATGTGGTTTTGGCAAATATAAATAAAATTGGGTCGATACTATCCAATACTACAATATACTACAAATGTACTACTGTGGGCAAAAACAGTAAGACTTTTTAATATAATTTTCGCGCTAAACTAGTTTTTCTAAAGTGTATAAGTACAGTGTTTGTCGCGAGCGAGTTTTTTTGATTGGTACAAATTATTCACAGAGGGTCAAGAACGCGTTGACTACGTCCATGTCGACCATAAAGGAATTGTTTTTTAATAATTAAAACGATTAACAGAGATCTTACTAACATCATTGGAAAATCGGAAAGATCAGTGAAAACAATTTTGAAAGATTATTTGGGTCTAAGATATCACGATTGATTCCAAAATCACTAAATTTTTTCTTAAAACAGCGTTGCGTTAACGTGTGGAAAAATGCTATCCGACTACTGGGTTTTGGATCTATGTTTACGATCCGGAAATTGGCCGAATATCGAGGCAAAGGTGAGCCGAAACCGAAAAAAACGTCAAAGCAGGAGAAGGAATACCATTTGAACGTTGTATGTCGTTTGCGTGAAGCTATTTTTCATACATATAACTGCATTGCTTTTTCGTTATTTTTTGGCAAATTTTCAACAAATATCGGCCGCAACCACAATATTCGACTAATTTAGCTCTGTGTGACTTTTGGGTTATTCAGCAAACTCAAACGACCGCTGAACAAAGTCTTACTATTTTTTGCTCATAATAGTAAAATGCATTTTGATTTTCAAACAAAGTAATACCGAATATTTCAGTGTATGAGTTATACCATATATATGTATATAGTTTTATTATAAAACTTTTATATGAATATGTAATTGCTTGGGCTCCGATTAACTGGTTTACGTTTTTTACCTTGAGGTATTAGCCTGGCTTTGATTCTTGCAAATTAAAAAGTATAAAATGTTCAGTTGCACCCGAACTTAGCTCTTCCTTATTTGTTTTTAATTGCAATTACACATTTATACAAATTACCATATTAAATTCACATATAATACAAGTATATGCTAATACTTATTGAATAATTTTATTTGTTCTTGCATTTTTATCACAAACAAATGCAAATAAATTAAGGGGGAACGTCACATTTTCACTAGTAAAGTTAGGTCAAGATAGCTAAATCTTAGACATTTTCCAAACTTATTTAAAAAGTTAAAAACATTGTTATTATCCATCTTTTTATATAATTTTCATTACCATTTAAAGAATATAAAAAAAAAATCAAAAAATCTTAGAATTACTGGCGGATAGAGTGGGGCTGCAAAAAACATTGCATTTCCTGGATGTTATGATTCCAACTCTTGTAGTGATCTAAAACAAGTAAATTGAAAAAAATCTTCATTACATTTTTTTACCTTTTTGAATTTTTTTAAATGTACTTAAAACTAAAGTTTTTTAGAGAGATTTTTTATAAAATTTCAAAGAAATTGGTTAAGCAGAACATCGAAAGAAGTAGTCTCGAGAAAAACGCGTGTTAAGTTTGGTCGTCCGCTATCCGGTCGAGTTGCTTAATGTGGTAGCAACTCAACTTTAACTTCGGAATAATGTGAATTCTGAGAGAGATTTTTTTTTAAAATCCAGAGTATTGAAAAAAAATATAATTTTTTTAATTTTTAGACTAGATTACAAGGGTGTAAACAAAGATTTGACTTAATTTCCTCACAAAACATCTGTGATTGACTAACCACCAAGTTTTGCATTATTAAGGTCATTCATAGAATAAAATGTAAAATTAGTGTTTTTTTAGAAAGTTTTTTTATCATTATTTTCTAGTACATTTTGTGAACAACGACACTGCTTAGAAAAATAATGACATGTTTTCCCAAGAAAATTGTAGTCTGCTTTACTTCCTTATCCATGTGATTGGGAATTAAATCAATGACAAAATTTAATTAGAATGCTAATATAAGGGGATTTCTTTCATAGTGTTTTTCCAGTAGGGTATTTATGAGGCATTATTTAAATTTGAATTTAACACGTGAAACATGTCACTATCAGTCTACTACGAATGATTACGTTGAAATTACAAACATCATCATTTTTTGATGACCTCTTAATTTGACTTTGCGTGTTATGAATGTCTATTTTTTTAATTAAGCGAGATTGTGTGGCAAAATCGATGATGAACATGTACTATTGGTAACGATGCCTTGCTCATTACCTAGAATATTTTGTATAATGTCAACCATGCTAATGAAAATCAGTATATATGTCATAAAGCAGTTTGATTGAACTTTGTTGAGATATTTCATATAATAATCGTTAAAGTGAGCCGATAAATTTAAAATTCTTTATTTGGTTTATGGGTTATGAAAAGATAAAGTCCACTTTTCTTAGTGATATACATTATGACGAGTACAAAATGAAGGATAAAAACGTCCGATATAATGCAAATCACTCCATCATGCTGCCAAAACTAGTCGAAATAATGTGATCAAATTTTTCTTAAGATTTCTCACTTATTGACCGATATATGGTGTGAACTCGGTTGCATGAATAAAATTTATATCTATTCAATATATTATATATGTACATAGCCAACGATATGTACTAATTTTTTCACAACAGTTTTCAAAAATTTTCCAAATTAAAACTTTTATGGCTGTTGATATTACAATTCGCCGTGCACGTTTTTTGTTAAACTTTATATGAATGCATAAATATATACATCAATGCTTGTATGGTAACCGAACTATAATGTAAAAACTTACTTAAAAGTTTAAAAATTTAAATTCGAATAAAAAGTTTAATTTGATTCTAAATTTTAGCCTTAGCTATCGGGGTCGATGCCCATTCTACGCCTTCGAAAATATAATGCACATACCATTGAAAACTGTTGTGCGAAACATGTACTTATTAATACTATATATACATATCTATGTCTGTATGTACTAATGAACACAAGGGTATGACAGCAATTCAAGTAAATGTCGAATGATTTGCTATTAATGACTGCGATTGTTACTTTCCTGCACTCTTTAACTTATGTAAGTATAATATCAACTATTCAAAGTACAAATCCCACATAATTAAGTAATTTTCTACAATATAAAAAGTGCCTATGTATGTACATATATATATATATGTATATATATATATATATATGTATGTATTAATCTTTTACTGGTTACAGTATGTGCATTTAACAACAACAACGCAAAAACTTTAATGGTTTTTGTAAGGCCGAGCTTTTCCTATTATTTGTGATGTTTGAGAAATGTAAGGAAATAAAAACTCTAATTTGTCTTCGACTGATCGTCCAAAAAAGTCTCACCTCACAAATGGAAATAGATTTTGATATTGGCTTCTGTGTGGTCACCGGATTTTACATCTATTATGATTTGAACCCATGACATATCCGTTGATAGTCACAAACTCAGTATTGTTCCGATACGACCTACTCGCATTTGTAATTATATATGAATATACGTACAAATATATGGAATTCTGTTTGTACAAATGAATATTTCCAAAATGAATTAAAATCGTATGAGACAATGGAAACGGTGAGAATTTCTTATAAAACAAATTTTTTCTTACTTTCTTTAAACCAAAAAAACGGCTTCCGCGATAAGCGTTGTATGTTGTTGTAGGTGAGTCGATAGCGAAAACTACCACAATCCTAAAACAAAATGCTCAGTATTGGTTGAACATTCGATGGATTATGGTGCTAGTCTGGGGGACTACCGTCGTACGAGTTATTAATATTAAGTTTCTGTCTGATCGCTGAAATTTTTAAACTGACTAGATTAGCGTTAGTAAGTAAAAAAAGTCAATCGTTGAAAATAGTGTGATTCTTTTATGTATTTATATCACAAACATATACAGTCCATATATATGCTAATATATTATATGTATGTATGAATGTGAGCATATTGTGTATTTGTTTTATGATAAAAAATCGATTAAGTTTTTTCATTCATTACATGTAAGATAACAATCCACGAATTTTGTTTAAATATACTAAATGGCAAACTATGGCATATGTACATCCATTTGTGACTTGATTTATTTTTAATATATTTGTGGTGATTTAGTAAACATTTAAAGGCCTATTTTCATTACAATTCAATTGTTTATTCCTTGTTTCGGACTTTTTTATACCGTGTAAATAATAAAATGTTTGGAAAAATATATCTTGCAACCGATATAATGCAAATCAATAAAAGTGCATATGAAATATTTCCAAATGCTCACGGGATATCGTTATTAGTACTACTAATTTTAATATACTTTGCTTATTGACTTATACAGGATAAAAAGGAAATAGGAGTAAATGTAAGCCGATTTCATGCAAACCATACTAGAGCTTATTGTCGATCTGTGAATGTTTTGTTAGTTCATCGTTTGAAAAGCAAATCTAAGGTTGTTCACTGTAACATTTTGAGCTCACGGACGATACAAACGGGAATTGCGATGATTTCATTCTCGTACTTATCTTCGTGATTTTGTTTGAAACAAGATGCATTAAAAAGTAAACAGCACTTTAAAAACTTTTGAACAAAACAAATGGTTTTTTTCGGGAAAATCAATTTATTTTATTCAAAATAGTCTCCTTCTGCTTCATTACAACTTTTTGCATAGTCCAAAAACATGTCGAACAAGTGTTTCAAGTCTTTGGCCGGTATGGCCGCCAGTATGCCGGTGCAAGCCTCTACGTCTGCATAACGCTTTCCTTTCATGTGTAAATGCATTTTACCGAAAAGGAAGAAATCGCACGGTGCCATATCAGGTGAATACGGGGAGTGATTAATGGTTAAAATGTGAATTTGGTCAAATTATCGGTCACAAGCGTCGATCGATGAGACGGATTCTGAACAATTTTTAGTCGTCAGTCAATTTGTGCGGAACAAACTGTGAACACACCTTTCTTTAGCCCAAATGTTCGGTCAAAAGGCGATAAATCGATGCTTTGGAGATGTTCAATTCCATTTCCACGAATTACAATGATGACTTATTTTTTGATGAATTTACGTACAGTTTCGATGGAATTTCCGGTGATCACGGATTTTGATTGGCCCACATGTTGATTTCATCATTTATGTCGTCACGACCATCTTGAAAACATTGAAACCACTCGTGCATTCTGCTACGAGATAGGCAATCATCGCTATAAATTTATTTAATCAATTGAATCGTTTCGGTAAAAGTTTTACCAATTTTAAAACAAAATTTAATGTTGGCTTTTTGTACGAAGCTCATTTTCGCACTGATAACACAAACATACTGACACTTAAAACGCCATAAATTCACTTCGAATCAATGAAATGGTGAGCTTTTTAATCACATCCAAAAGTGAATTCTACTTACGAATTACGTGTTGGCTATCTGAAAAATTCTAGTCTTATTTCATTAAGTGCTTAAGTAGCTTATAAACGAGAGCAGGAGCTGCATTTTCCAAGTTTTCGGGAAAACAGCTTTTTGTACACACTGCTTAAGGTCTTATTTGGAGTACCATCGAGACTGGGTGCTTTGGCATTACTAAAACTCTCTGCCTTTTGAATCGCTATAAGTCATGATTTACAGTGGGCGACAATGGTATACGTATGACCCATATTTTTGACGTCGTATTCCAATACAAACATAACAAACTATTCACAAATAAAAAACAAAAAATCAGAACTTAACTGGCCGATAGTCCGTTATGATGTATGTTAAATATAATTTTAATATTATTATGGCATGGCAGTAGTCCGATTATGCTCATCTACGAACCCAACATTTTTTTTTTTTTTTTTGTAATAAAGAACCCACAGACCAAGTTTCATCGAGATACCTCAATTTTTACTCCAGTTACAGCTTGCACGGACGGACGGACGGACAGACAGGCAGTGA
Source organism: Bactrocera latifrons (assembly GCF_001853355.1). Classification (NCBI taxonomy): domain Eukaryota; kingdom Metazoa; phylum Arthropoda; class Insecta; order Diptera; family Tephritidae; genus Bactrocera; species Bactrocera latifrons. The sequence goes on from NW_017534595.1 coordinate 10,439, forward strand.
ACCGGATTTCAACTTTTCTCGTCATGCTGATCATTTATATATACATAACCTTATATCTATCTCGCTTAGTTTTAGGTCATACGTACAACCGTTAGTTGAACAAAACTATAATAATATGTAGCAACTGGTTGCAAGAGTATAAAACTGGTTTACAACTACTTTCACGACTAAAGTATGTATATATAATTTAAATCGCTACTGAAAAAGAGACAAAAAATGTGTGTAAGCAACATAGAGATATTATGGACAAGACATTCAAAAAAGGATCAAAATTGTAACTCAAGTTTGATCTAAATGAAAATAAGTTTTACTTATTCAAAGATGTTGTGGGAATCTGATGGCTGTTGAATCGGAATTGAAATCGGTAAAATATGTAGTAGGTGATATGAATTCGGATATTATTGGTTTCTTGTTCGAAAAAGAAATATTATCGGTTTTAGGTGTCATTGAACTTAAAATTGGCCCTGACAGAATTGAAATGTAAGATAAGAAATTAGTTTATTTTATTGTTACGAATTAACCCATCGTTATTTCTATGTAGGAAAATATAAGAATAAAACAAAAAATTCTACAATTATTGACTTTTTAGAAAAAAAATTATTTAGTCGGCAATGCAACAGAAACCTGCAAAGTAAGCAAGTATATACATACATACATATTTATATATGTGCACATAATATGTAAGTACAAGTGTACAAGTAAAAGCAAGTTAAGTTTCACTTGCAATCCGGGGATCATCAAGTACTTTGCTATGATATCTTAAAAGGAAAATATCCTTTTAATTTTTTCATTATTTTTTTCTTCCAATAAATTAAAAGCTACAATATTAAATAGAATAAGATTGTTTTCATTATAAAACATCTGATTCGAATACTGGTTTAGCGTATGTTCAAAAATATTGCGTATATTTTTTAATTATACCAGGTGTTTTCAAAAAATAACAAGATTTTTGGTTTAAAAAAAGTATTTATTCATTTGACTTCAAAATAGTCCGTATTCGGTATTATGTACTTATGCCAGCGGTCGTTTTTGGTTTAGTTGTACCTCTTTCAGCGGTTTTCATCTATCTTGTAAAACGGCAGACTTTTAAGGTTCTATTTGTTTTTGGAAGTAGAAAAAACTCACACGGAGACATTTCAAAAATTATTAAAATAAATACTAAGTTATTTTTACATTAGCTCAATTGCTCAATTTTAATATATGTACATATATTAATACAATTAGTCAAATATTATTGAGTTAATAATAACGCTTTTTACCATTACATATTTTTTATTTCTCTACTACTTCAAGTAGTGTATCTTCAGTTTCTAGGCTTCTACAATGATACATATGCATTTACAGTGAAAAGTTGTAACATTTTCGTGGATGGTTGTAAGATTTTTCTGATAAGCCGTAAATCTAGCAACCCTGCGCAGTTTCCACTGCTGATCCAATACCGGCTCTGGAATGAATATAAATATTTCTTATAATTGCTCTCATTAACGAGTTGGAGAGCAAAAATTACAATAACCAAATTTGCTGAGTACAAATCTTATAAGAACACCTAACGTGAAAATGGATGAAATCCGTCGATAACCCCGTTCACTCATATAACGGTATTGTTAAAAACTACTAAAAGCGCGATAAATTAATTACTAAATACACTAGAGACATTAAATTTTACTACCGATATACTATAAGAGTGCTCTATGGGAGCCTAAGTGAAAATTGGACGATGGGCGTGGCACAGGCTAGTTTTTTGTGAAATCCCATCGGGACCCGACAAACCGATTTCGACAAAATTTAGTACGTGACATTCCTCCTACACTCTTATATCACATTGTGAAAATGGACGAAATCTGACAACAATTAATATAACGGCATAAAACTTTGCTATTTTAGCTATGTGCCACTTTATAACCAAAAATTAGTAGGTCAAAGTGTGATATAGATAACTGTAATTAAGGGGTAATACTTCTCTTATAATGATATGTCTGTATGTCAAACATAGTTTGAATAGGACTAATACTTCCCTTAGCCCCCATATACTTAATATAAAGATTTTTGAACTTCGGGAGACATTGTACCGCATATATCGGCCAATATGTGAGTTATACCAATGAAAATAAGAGAGCGTGTTTTTCTAATAACAGTGTATATTTTTACCTAAAATACCTGTTGATAAATTTGAGCGAAAACTTGGCCTAGCCCCTATATAACTAATATCAGGATTTTCGAACATCCGGCTGACTTTACTCTATATGATTTTTTTCACCTTAAAGTCTTTCCTTGGCTTTGATTTTTGTCAGTTGCAAGATTATAAAATGTTCGGTTGCACCCGAACTTATCCCTTCCTTCCTTGTTTTCTATTTATATTTTAATTTTTTTTTTCTTTTCATAGCATTTTTCATCGATACTAGATATGTATAGTATTTTATATTATGTAAATAAGATATTTATTTGCCAAAAGGAACTAAAATTTTAGCAATATACAATGGGTTGTGTATGGGTTGGTCTGGCGTGTCTCTTGGCGCTCATCCTAAGTTTCTTCTCCAAGTCCCCACATCAGCTTAAAATGGCAATTTTCATTATTGGTTCTGGTACTATCGTACTTATTTGCATACCTCTCATGATGCTTAAGCCGCGGGACTATCGAAACGCGCTGTAAGTAAAACACAATACACTGTTATATATAATGCTTAATTCTGATAAAAAAAATGTTTTTATTATAAAAATATTTCAAAAAAATGTGTTTCACTGAACAGTATACCTGCATGGGGCTGTCGACAGTTTTGCAAAGCGTTGGGCATTACAATGGAGGTACGAGGTCTTGAAAATATTCGGGCGGAACACGGCGCTGTTGTGCTTATCAATCATCAAAGCTTCTTTGATTTGTGCGGTATGATTACTTCTCTCTTTTATGTATACACATCATTGTGATATACGTATACATACGTATATGGTAATTTTGTTTTAAATTTTCACAGGTTTAGCATATTTATGGCCAGTAATTGGGCGAGCAACGGTAGTGTCAAAAAAAGAAGTTCTCTTCTTTCCTTTCTTTGGGTTCGGTGCTTGGCTGTGGGGGACTCTTTTTATTAATCGTTCCAGCAAGAAGGATTCCATCAGTGCACTGCAGAAAGAGTCCAAGGCTATCCAGGAACGGAATTGTAAACTATTATTCTTCCCAGAGGGCACGCGCAACATTAAAGAAACATTACTGCCATTCAAAAAAGGTCCCTTCCATATTGCTCTTCAATGTCAATGTCCTATCCAACCTGTTGTTATATCTAAATATAATTTTTTAAATCGTGAGAAGAAAACGTTCCGTCCAGGACACGCCATCATTCACATCTTACCTGAAATTCATACAGCTGGATCTGCTGTAGAGGATATGGATAAAATTATTGAATCTACAAGAAATGCCATGGAGATTGAGTATAAAAAATTATGTCAAGAAATACGAAGACTTGGACATTAGTTAATTAAAAAGTATATACATAAATACAGATAAACGTTCATAATATATGTACAATTTTGGATATACATATTTATGTTCAGGGGTTTCCAGTAAGAGTGATATGATTCCTTTAAAAAACACTCACTAAGTGTTAAGGAAGTTCAAATGCTTTTTATTCAATTTGAAGTACAATTGATACAATTATATTCCTAACATAACATTATTTAAATGGCCTCACTTCTTTTACAAGAACGAATTCGATTAACCCAATTTTGGAGCACTTATTCCATTAAATCAAGTCGTATATCATGAATAGCACGTTCAATATTGACGCGACTGATGCTTGAAAACAGCATAGTTGCTGAAGACCAATTGTACTACAATATTATTAAATATATTAACAAAACTGCTAAGTTAAAACAAGATTTTAAATAGTTTGTTACAAAAACAAAAAATGGAAATAGATATGATATTACTTGCAAATATTATATGTACATACTAAAATTAAAAATAAATATAAACAAATTATTTATTTTATTTTATTTCATAAATAAACCGTGATCACCTGAAATTCCGTCGAAACGCGTGCTAAATCATCGTTGAAATTCATGGAAATAGAATTGAAGATCTCCAAAACATCGATTTATCGCCTTTTGACCGAACATTTGGGCTAAAGAGAGGTGTGTGCATGGTGTGTTCCGCACAAATTGACAGACGACTAAAAATTGCTCAGAATCCAACAATCGAAGGACGATTATTTTACAAAAAATCACATTTTACCCATTAATCACTCCCCGTATTCATATGATATGGCACCGACTTTTCGGAAAAATGCATTTGCCCATGAAAAGAAAGTGTTATGCAGACGCCATTCAAAAGGCTTGCACCGGCATACTGACGGCCATACCGGCTAACGAGCTAAAACACTCGTTCGACATGCTTTTGGACCGTGCAAAAAGATGTATTGAAGCAGAAGAACACTATTTTGAATAAAATAAATTGATTTTGCCGAAATATCATTTTTTTTTTTAAGCCATGTTTACTTTGGAACACACCTTGTACATATATTCTATTTAAATACTGTACATTTATATTACACTAGCTGGCAATGGTTGCGCGAGGCTTCGCCACGCCCGTCAAAATATGCAAAAAAAAAATATTAATAAAATAAAAAATAAACTTAAATCTTTAGACTGTTCTTTAGTTCACCTTAATCTTTAACATTTACAACTGATTCCAACAAAGCAATTTAACGGAATAGTTATATTTTTAATTCCAGTTATGCCTAAAGCTAAGTTAGATAAAAAAACTTAAGTAATTTCGTAGATTTTTACTGTTCATCAGTAAGCAAAATATTTTTAGGAGAGATTTTATTTTATTCTTTATTTGTTTTATGACAATTAAAGCGTTATTTTCAAAATTTCTCAGTTTTTATGAACTGGCTTGACTGCAATGAAAAGAATTCTTAAGTGAAAAGTTGCATAAAAACTAAAATTAAATTCTCTTTAAAATGAGGAAAAAAACTGAAACCGGTGCACCGGTATATTAAATTATCTCTGTAAACAATATTTAGAACTTTTTTCCAGGAGATAAAATAAAAAGATTGTTTTTATTAATGACTCGCGACAAAGCTACGTAAAGCTGGCCATGAGAGAAACAATTGATACTTAGGTAAACTTCTAATGTTTGGCCTTGAGATTTGTTTATTGTCATAGCGAAATAAAGTTTTATTATTCTGGGTTATTAATACAATATCTCCAGCGCCACATCCAATCTTACAATCTATTAAATAATTTTTGAAAGATAGTATGACCAAGCGGGGGCCGTTACAAAGTTTTGGTGGATATAGGTTTCTTAAAAAAATAACTGGTGAGCCTAGTTTAAGACTAAGTTTGTGCGTAGGTGCGCCAGACTTATTTAATGAATTAAGAAATTCGGTTGGAAAATGAATTATTTGCTCAGAATCGACAACTGTGTCGCCTGAATAGTAAGTCTTATTAGGGGCGTCAAATTTGCATTGAACCATGTCATTAATTACATAACATTCGTCATTTGTTGGAGTTAAAATAGCTCTCTCCTTAAACCAATCCAATGTTTTCCCACTTACATTTGAAATATCTGGATAGACCTTTTCTATAAGTTCTTCAAGGTTTTTAACAGGTACACAAAGACTTTCATTTATGTCTGCTTTACAGATTTTGTCTGTCATTTGCCCATGACCAATTTGCAGTAGTGTCTTACCGAAAATTTCATTTTCTAGACCTGGGGTCAGCCTCATGTTCTTTTTTAATTGGACATTATAGATATGTTTCCACAACTTCGATCTTTTCAAGCACGGATTTACCTCATCTGCCCTTGTTTCCCTAGGAACCACGGGCAAAATTTGACGAAAGTCTGCAGAAAATAGTACTGTGCATCCACCCATAGGTGAAACTTTGTTGCGTAGATCTTGCAATGTTTTATCTAAAGCCTCTACTCCTGATTTGTGAGCCATTGTAGCTTCATCCCAAACTATAAGCGGGCAGTCTTGCATAATCTCAGCAGTACTGCTTTGTTTAGGAATGTTGCAAATTTTGCTTATTTACTTTAAATATTGAATGAGGAGTTCTTCCTCCATCGAGAAGAGTTGCTGCTATGCCTGAGGATGCAACAGCTAASGCGATTTTCCCTAAAGACCGAACTTTTGCCAATAGTAAATTAATAAGAAAGTTTTTCCAGTACCCCCAGGGGCATCAAGAAAGAATATTTTACCCTCACAATTAAAAGCAGAACTCAAAACTAAATTGTATATACTTTTTTGTTCTGAATTAAGCTTATCTTCATACGTTCAAATAGTTGATGTTGATCATATGATTTTTCTCTCTCGTATAGTCTATTATTGACAGTGTTAACGTCAGTTATCAATGCAAGGGAAAAATCGGTAACTGTTTTACCGCAAAGAGAMATTAAAATTTTGTTAAGGTCACACAAAGCCTCATCAAAAATTAATTGATTGTAGCCTAAATTTTGATTACCAGCTTCTCGTTTTTTTCTTTGGAATATGTCTTCTGACATACTTTCTTTAAATTTATTCCAAAGTTCGACAGAATCCGAAACTTGACAAAAAGACAAAATTACAGCAAATAAATATCGCATCGAAACAGACGAAGCACTAATTTCTGCTTCCAGTAGCGTTTGTTCCCAAAGTGAATCATCTTCCAACAAACCCAAAGCTTTGCAGGCTGCTTGATRGGAACTAAAAGCCCTACCTTGAACAGTTTTCAAAAATTGGAAAGAAGTTGGGCCTTCGACTTTATGTAAAAGCATCCTTAGGTGCGCAACGATGCCATTTGAAATCCTTCTGCTAGGGATAAAAGGCCATATTTTGGATATCCATCATCCCCACAGGATGAGGTATCTTGAAAAGCTTTTGGATATTTGTTTATACAGTGGTTCTCTTTCATACATGGGGCGTTAGGGTTTAAAGCACCGCATGGTCCAAGTATCATGTGCTTCACTACCAAATCGTGCAAAATTGGATCGCATTGCTTATTCGGTAATTCGGCGGAAATAACACTATCAACTTGATTTGCTGTTATCTTATTTTTTAACCAAAGCAATAGATGCACATGTGGAAGTCCACGCTTTTGCCATTCCACAGTATACATATGGCACTGAGGCGGGTCAAATATATGAGCTTTGTTATTAATTTTAACAGCTTTTTAATTTTTAAGTTAAAAACTCTATTGATAATATCATAGCGCTGTTGAACAACAGTTTCTAAATCTAAATTGGTTTTAATTTCTTCCCAGTTAGGGTTGCATGTAATTGTTATGAAGAAATCAGGCTTTCCATAATTCCTGACATAAGTCATAGCATCTKGCGTTTTTTCATGAAGATATCTAGAGCCGCCTGTGAATGTTGCAGGGAGAATAACTAATTGACCAATTTGATTTGGTTCTTCATTTGATTTTAAAGCATCCTTCAAATGAATATAGTTCTCTGCACGTAACTGTTTTTGGTTATTTCGTAAATACGCCAGACGCTCTGTCTCAATTTTAGCGTATTGATCAACTATGACTGATTCATTAACATTCCATACTTATGAATCGGGTTGAACAAATTTTCCYTTACCATTAAACGGTAGCAATAAAAGCTCATGCAGGAAACTGTTTTTGAGAGAGGCTCTTTCGAATCAGGATCAATTTGTGGAATATTTGTGTAGTAACCGTTTTCAGCGCGACAAAATATTAGTGGGTATTGGAGACTATCATAACTGCGATGAAGTTCAGAAATTCGAACTAAATTGTTGCACCGACRTTTTAAAATTATGTCCCTTTTATTAAATTCTTGACCAGTTATCATGACCGCAACTTCACTGGTAYATGGTGCATTGTATCGACCAGGATGACTTCCGACAGGCACTTTATTTGCATGAATAATTACTTGGTGGAACACTTTCTAATGCAGTTTTAAATGATGAAATATATGCGTTATGTTCATGCAACATGTCTTGCAAAACCCTTACAACTCCTTTATCAACTACTTGCGCTGCTCTACTACATCTTACGGACGCTTGTGCTTCAGAGTCTGAAATAAAATAAATTTGGAGGAATTGATGCCCTTAGTCTAATTCCGGAAACAAACTACCTGCTAAGTGGTAAACTTGCCCTTGTATCTTAAACGTAGGCATGTAACCACGCTCGACAATTTGATTACTCCGAAATGAAGTAAATTGGAATGCATTGTTGTAGTTCCGTATATTTTGCAAAAARTGAGTCGATTTTGGATGATTACTTGTTAATAAGGACTTTAGTGGTTCGGGTGGAGGAGGGATTTCTTCTAAATAGACYTTTCCACCAAGGCAGCACATGCCAACTGATTCACCTGGATATCTTTTGGCAGAACAAAAACTACAAACAATTGACATATTTCCAATTGAAATATATTGGTCATTTGCATATTCAATCGCAGCATCGTAGCGCATACCCGAAAGCTTTTTTTCACGCCACAAATGTTGGCTGGCTTCAAACCGGCGCGCATGGTTCCTAACCCTATTTTGCATCAGGCGCGCCTCCCGCTGACTTTCTGTTTCAATAGTACATGCATTGCGCTGTCTCTTCGCACGTACAGATAGTACGTCGTTATCAGTATGCATGCTTTTAATTAAAATTTTAGATTTAGTAGTCGCTATTTATTCAAAAATTCTCGCAATTTTGAGAAAACACGAAAAGCGCTCAGTTCTATTCGCTTGCTAACTAATAATTTCCAGCAGCTGACCACATGTTACAAATATGCCACTCATGTTGCCCCGCAGAGGAACGCAGGGAGAATTTATTCTTTTATGAAGTATCGAACATGCTTGCAAACTGTCGTTCAGCCAGAGAACTTTAAACATAGAGAAGCTGCAAATTGAATTCTATATGATGTTCGATTGGACGGCTAACAGAACTTATAAGATTGTGATAGTCAATTCACCATTCTATTTAGCAGAATTGAGCATGTTCTCTGGCAGAAATATATGTAAAACGACTGAATTCATGCGAGAATGAATAAAGAGAAATGCTTTGAAGAAAAATATACAAAGTAAAGAAGCATTCTCTGCGACACATATGTGTGATAATCTTGTATCATATGAACCATTTTTTTTCAGAAAAATGGTAAAAATGTTAATTTTTTTACAAAATCGTGAAAAGCTAAAAATAATTTTATTTTATTTTTTAATTTTTAAATTATATTTATTTCGACTACTAGAAAGTGAAGTTGTTCAAAATTAACATATGTATACATATATTTTTTCTTTGGCACATTTGTCTGCCTGTTTACGAAAGCAAATTCGAACCACATATATTTGTACATACATTCATAACAAGTGCCCATGCATCTATCGCATCTCCGTTGTCACGGCCAACCAATGGCCGAAGCTCTCCCTTTGTCAAAGAGTCATCACAACGTTGTGTTGTTGGTAGAAATTCCGAGCTGTGCCGAAAGCAAATAACAGTCCATATTAGCCGAAGTGATTATTGTGTACACATGTCGCATATAAAGAGATCTTGTTCACAACCAGCACATTCCTCATGGCTCCAATTTTTGCAAGAGACACATTAAACCCATATTTCACCAGACCGATCTTCCGAATAAAACGTAGAGCAATATAGGCATTTCGCATCCTCTTTCTCACCGGCGTTTACAAATTCTAGAATTTCACCGTCAGATTCGTCCCGGACACTGTAATTGTCATCCCAGTCCGCAGAGGATGAGGAATTTGTTTTCTACCTTTTTTCTGATATGAAAGTAAAGAACAAAATGTTATCTACAAATGTCAAATCAAAACCTTCATTTACCTGAACATTTTTCTCTTGCTGAATTTAATGATTTCATAAGTGCTTTGGAAGTGCAGGGTTGACTAGAATTATCTTGGTGTTTTTTGGGTTCTTGAATAAAAATAGGGAACGAAAGTTTTAAAAATTTAATCAAAATCTTTATTTAAGCAGTCTTACCTGTAGACTTTTCTTTTGCAAAGTTTAGTTTTTTGATAATTCCCTTAGAAGAGCTGGGTTCATTCGAATCAATATCCTGTCGTCTGTTGGTTTTTCTTACGAGGTTCTTTTTCCGATGCTTTCTCCAACGAAATTTGTAAAGATTTTTTATAAGGCGAAGATGTTATCAACGTGGACTTTCCTGCTGGCCTGCCACGATTATAAGGCTTCGTTTTTTTTATAGGAACCGGAGATATTTCCATCGGTGTTATGACCCTAGAATTGGTTTCTACTTCGCTTAGAACTGAACGATTTACATTTTCATTACAAATATCGCTTATTGGATGCGGATATTAATTGCGATTTCCCCACATTTTCTGAACTCGCAAATAGGCGAGCTCAGCTTTTCCATATAGCACTGTCATATCGAAGTGTATCAGAGCTCTGCCGTTCGAACGCATCCAAACACGTATTTCTTCCGAAAGATAACTCTTAAGAGGTCCCATGAAAGTTTTATCTAGTGGCTGTAGTTTGTGACTTGAGTGTGGCGGGATGGATACGATAGACACGTGATTTTCTCTAGCCAAATCAACAAGCTCAATATTTCTTGTATGACTCGAATGACCATCCAAGACGAGCAATACTGATGAAGCTACTGATGGTTTGACGTGTTTTATGAAGTGTCGAAACCATATTGTAAAAATGTATGTTTGAACCCAATCGGATTGATGACATTCGTATATTGATCCAGACGGCGCTCCTCTTAGCAACAAATCTGAGCGTTTCTTTCGTGGAAATATAAATAGTGGTGGAACAAATATTCCACCTGCACTCATACAAACAAAAGTTGTTTTCGTAGATCCTCTCTCTGCAGAAGTAAGGCTACCAATCTGCCTTTTACCCTTCCTTGACAATACTTGGGGTAATTTTGATGGAACGACACTTATGCCTGTTAAAAACATTGTTGGCTGAATAATTAAAATTGTCCATTTCCTTTCCAAGGATATCAAAAAAGGTATTCAGATTATCTTTTGTGAAACCTCGTGCTCTTGCCAATGAAGTTCCCGTCGGAGAGCGGAACACTAAATTTGGGTTCCTCTTTAAAAAAAAGCGCAGCCAATCCTAACCCGCAAACTGATTTTCTTTTGAAAATGGGTGCATAATATTATTTTTTTCAGCCAGTACTTAACATCCATTCTGCTTAGACCGTACTGCACCAACATCTTTTCAAAATTTTCAGAAAAAGCTGGTTTGCGCCCTAAGTTAGTGTTTACGACCTTTTCGATTTCGGCGACTTTCTTTAACGCTAGCCTTATTAAAGTTGACGTAGGGACATTGTACATCTTAGCTGCTTTCAGATAACCGCAGGTATTAGATCGCACCGCTGTGATCGCCTTTTTCATGTCCTCGGGATTCCAATTTTTACGCTTACCAGGAGCCATATCCTTCATTAATAAGTTCTTAATGAACTTAAAGATAATCGAGCTAAAAGAGTAAGAATTGTTCTGCGGGTAATATGGACCATTAGTCCGTATTAACCTCTACTGTGGCAGTCCATATTACACTCAACATGTGGTGGCGATATAACTGAGTTTAATTAGAATCTGAACTATATTTATTAAACTATAACCATTCAAAATTAGCAAAAAGTATTTATTTAACACACATTATTTATCAATTTATTCGTTCCACAATAAATATTAAGTAAAAAAGTAAAATTCGCTTATGCACATATAATTATCAGCAACCACTACTTTACAAAAATCACTATTGCTCGAATATCCGCACTTGCTGAACGGTAAATTGAAACTGAGGAAACTTGCGCGAATTAACGAAGAAATCAAACGACAATAACGGAGGATTTAACAACTGAAATTCAAGATAACTAGGTGGTCTATATTACCCTCGGGGTCCATATTACCTACCTTTACTCTATATTAGAGTATATTATGTAAAAATCAAATAAAGTTATTAAATATGCAAGTCGAAATAGACTATAAATATTACTATGCATGCATTCATACAAAATTATACTCATATCATAATTATGGAATATGATGGGTGCAAACATTGTACTGCGCCGTGAGGGGGAAATTACAAGTTTCACTCGCAAGTTTGTTGTTACACCGTTTAATGTTATGCCCTAAGAGTTGACATGATTTACATCTCATTGGATTTGGAAAATATGGTCTTAGACGGGATGAGCGTCATGAAATCTCCACTTTATCAGGTAATTCATATAAGTCGAATGTAAGAAGGGTAAATCCGGCATGAACGAAGGTATTGTCCACCTCTTTTTTATACTCTCGCAACAAAGTTGCTAAAGAGAGTATTATAGTCTAGTTCACATAACGGTTGTTTGTAAGTCCTAAAACTAAAAAAGTCAGATATAGGGTTATATATACCAAAGTGATCAGGTTGACAAGTAGAGTTGAAATCCGGATGTCTGTCTGTCCGTCTGTCCGTCCGTCCGTGCAAGCTGTAACTTGAGTAAAAATTAAGATATCATGATGAATCTTGGTACACGTATTTCTTGGCTCTATAAGAAGGTTAAGTTCGAAGATGGGCAAAATCGGCC
>NW_017534595.1:25191-28318 GCF_001853355.1 Bactrocera latifrons
CAAATTATATATGATTTAATATAATTTAACAGTAAGAATTCTTGCTGGTTACTTACTCAATAAAAATTTTTTGGAACAATTTGGATTTTTAAGGGCCTAGGGGCACACCTTACCCTTATCCGATTGACACCAAATTCCATAGAGCTCTTTTTTTCATAGAATGGAACCAAACTGAAGGGTAGCCCACGAAAAATTATTAAAAATTTTAAAAAGTGCTATATAAGAGCCACCGTAATATACATAGCTATAAAGAATAGAAATTTCAATTGAATCAATTATTTCTTTCCCTCCCAAAAAAAAATCGATTTTTCTAAGCCTCTAAAGCAGGCAATATTCGTCCGCGATCTTCACCGTTCGGCGACACGAGAGAAATGAGATATTGTGCGTAAGTAACAAAAAATACGACATACATGTTTGCACACCGATCGTAAAAAATCAAAAATTTTCGCGAACATTGATCGGTACGCGCACAAGCCCATACAAGAGAAAATCGCATGCACACACATACCGATCGAACGCACTTGTGTGTCGTGTATGGGCATTTTGTGGAATCGTACGAGGAGACGTTTTATTGCTTGGAGTCCGGCGAAGATATTGATGGAATAAATATACAAAGTGAAATAATGGCATTTCTAAAGGCCGGAAATAAAAACTTTACCAAATGCCTGCAGTGTGGTAAAGAATATAAGACAAACGGGAACACAAGCAATCTTCTTGACCACCTAAATAGATTTCATTCAAATCTAGAGAAGGATGAACAAGAAGATATTTGCCAAAATGCTCGCCAATCTAGCCTAACGTAACTTCAAATTAAAGAACAAGTGAACAGCTAATTTAATTGTTATTTATTTAAGTCGGTGGATTCTTATTTCAAACGTGCCATACAATATGAAGAACATTCGAAAAGGAAAGCGGATATTTTTTCTGCATTGGTTGGATTGGTTGCCCAAGATTTTCAGCCATTCAACATCGTCACAAATACTCGGTTTTGACATTCCGTTAAAATTTTAGATCCTAGATACGTCTTCCTTAGCCCCAATCATTTACGTGATATACATATTAAAAATCATTACATGGATTAAAAGAAAAAATTGGAGAATATGCTGCACGAACGGATGGTTGATCATGAGCGACAAGGGGTACTTCCCATAACGTCTTATTTCATTGACAACCATTTCAATTTGCGCTCTGCTGTTCTATCCACAAACAAATTAGAAGATGTAACCACTCATAAAGCAGAAAGTGTCGAAAATACTATAAAGTTAAATGTTATGTTAGAATGAGACATAACAAATAAGGTATATTAGGGGTACTCGCTTGCTCTTGCAAAATCCTTGCACGGTGCAAGAATTGCATATATTTCCTCTTGGTGCACCGGCACAACAACAAACACAMGCAGAAAATTATTTGCAATGGCTGTAAAATATGTCACACCAAAACCCATGTATATTTGCGTGCAATATCACGCAAAAATATAATTGCAACCCTGTTTTAGCTGTAATTTTGCATAAAAACATATTACGTCGTTAAATTGCTGAGGAAGGTAAGTTTTAAATAGATTTTATAATTTCTACTTAAATTATAAAGATTTGTTACAATTTTTTTTTGTTTAAAATGTATGCAGAAGATGCGCCAATTCACAATAGCCATGCATAATAGTCATTCACAATAAATTGATCGAATCAGCCGTTCATATATAACTAGATTCTGCAATGGGTGCTCTCGTGCCCTTGTATATTTCGGTATAGTATTTTCGCAATCTGCAATCTTGCAAGAGCAAGCGAATACGCCTTTGTATTGTTACAGATAATGCAAAAGTTGAACAATATTAATACTGGGTCAAACCACGTCAAGTTGTCCATGAAAATTTCGAAAAATCTCCGATTATGAAAATCAGCAGGTCATTAGGAAGCAAAGGGAGGAAGACGCATGCCCCGTGGTATAAATATTTCGTCAAAATAATTTTCTTTTTTTTTAAGTAATTGAAGGTTGAAATTTAGGGGACAATAAAATTGTGAAATTATTTTCTCATAAACTTCTTCTTGATTGGCGTAGACGCCGCCTACGCGGTTATAGCCGAGTTAACAACAGCGCGCCAGTCGTTTCCTCTTTCGCTACGTGGAATCAATTAGATTTTCCAAGTGAAGCCAGGTCCTTTCCCACTTGGTCCTTCCAACGGAGTGGAGGTCTTCCTCTTCCTCTGCTTCCCCCCGTGGGTACTGCGTCGAATACTTTCAGAGCTGGAGTGTTTTCGTCCATCCGGACAACATGACCTAGCCAGCGTAGCCGCTGTCTTTTAATTCTCTGAACTATGTCAATGTCGTCGTATATTTCGTACAGCTCATCGTTCCATCGAATGCGATATTCGCCGTGGCCAACGCGCAAAGGACCATAAATCTTTCCCCGAACTTTTCTCTCGAAAACTCGCCTCATCTGTTGTTGACATCGTCCAAGCCTCTGCACCATATAGCAGGACGGGAATTATGAGTGACTTATAGAGTTTGGTTTTTGTTTGTCGAGAGAGGACTTTCTTCTCAATTGCCTACTCAGTCCGAAGTAGCACCTGTTGGCAAGAGTTATCCTGCGTTGGATTTCTAGGCTGACATTGTTAGTGGTGTTTACGCTGGTTCCAAGATAGACGAAATTATCTACAACTTCAAAGTTATGACTGTCAACAGGGACGTGATGACAGGAGATATTTCGTCTTGCCCTCATTCATTGCCAGACCCATTTGTGTTGCTTCCTTGTCCAGTCTGGAGAAAGCAGAACTAACGGCGCGGTAGTTGAGGCCAATGATATCAATACCATCGGCATACGCCAGCAGCTGTACACTCTTATAAAAGATGGTACCTTCTC
Source organism: Bactrocera latifrons (assembly GCF_001853355.1). Lineage (NCBI taxonomy): Eukaryota > Metazoa > Arthropoda > Insecta > Diptera > Tephritidae > Bactrocera > Bactrocera latifrons. The sequence continues at coordinate 28,048 of NW_017534595.1, forward strand.
TATTTAGTTCTGCAGCTCGAACTATTTTCTCCAGAAGCAGGTTGAAAAAGTCGCACGATAAAGAATCGCCTTGTCTGAAACCTCATTTGGTATCGAACGGCTCGGAGAGGTCATTCCCGATTCTGACGTGTTGCTCAACGTCAGCTTACACAGCGGTATAAGTTCTGCAGGGATACCAAATTCAGACATCGCGGCGTAAAGGCAGCTCCTTTTCGTGCTGTCGAAAGCAGCTTTGAAATCGACAAAGAGGTGGTGAGTGTCGATTCTCCTT
>NW_017534595.1:29058-42736 GCF_001853355.1 Bactrocera latifrons
TCCCGCACGTGTTGTGGTCAATCGTAACGTTGCGAGGTAGGCAGCCTGTTTTCTCTCTGCTGCGACTCGGCACTCCTCGTCGTACCAGCTGTTCTTTTGTACTTTCCGAAAACCAATGGTTTCAGTTGATGCTGTACGTAAAGAGTTTGAAATGCCGTCCCACAGTTCCCTTATACCGAGTTGTTGACGAGTGCTCTCAGAGAGCAGGAGTACAAGCCGAGTAGAAAATCGTTCGGCTTTCTGTTGTGATTGCAGCTTCTCGACTTCGAACGTTCCTTGTGTTTGATGGCGTGCGTGTTTTGCTGCACAGAGGGTCGTGCGAATCTTGGCTAATCCGAGTCGAGGTTAGGACCTCGCAGTGCACGCACATCTAAAATACTGGAGACGTGTCTTCCGTCTATCACAACATGATCGATCTGGTTGGTGATTTTTCGATCGGGAGACAGCCAGGTAGCTTGATGAATCTTCATATGCTGGAATCTAGTACTGCAGATAACCATATTTCGGGACTCGGCGAAGTCGATCAGCCTCAACCCATTTGGGAATGGTTCCTCGTGGAGGCTGAATTTACCGACCGTAGTATCAAAGATACCTTCTTTACCCACCATGGCGTTAAAAACGCCAAGCACGATTTTGACATAGTGGAGGGGGCAGCTCTCATAAATGTTTTCCAAGCACTCATAAAAGGCATCTTTGGTAGCATCGTATTTCTCTTCCGTCGGGGCATGGGCGCAAATCAGCGATATGTTGAAGAACCTCGCTTTAATGCGGATTGTGGCTAGACGTTCATTCATCGGAGTGAATAATAGTACTCGGCGACGGAGCCTCTCTCCCACCACAAATCCCACACCAAACTTTCCCTCCTTTATATGGCCACTGTAGTAAATTCCACAAGGAACTACTCATCTCTGTCCTTGTCCCGTCCATCGCATTTCTTGTACGGCGGTGATGTCAGCCTTTATTTTTATGAGGACATCAACCAACTGGGCAGCGGCACCTTCCCAATTAAGGGACCGGACATTCCAGGTGCATGCCCTAAATTCGTAGTCCTTCAATATTGATTGCAAAATACATATAGGAAGAGACATTGATGAAAGTGTAAGAGAATTTAATAATGAAATAACTAATGCAGCTGTATTGGCAACACCAAATAGAAACAAGAAACCAATTGATTTTAGAGAGATTACTAATAATGACATATGAAAACTAGTAAATTAGAAAAGGCTTGACGTGAATAGCAATTAAGTCGCTCCCCTTCAACTCTGCTTCAACAGAAATCTGCTGTACATACTAAGTTAAAAAAGTACTTAAACACGAGGAATAACACAACACTGAAAATTATATACAGAAACAGTGACCGAATTCCAACAAGCAAAACTCGCTTTGGAAAGCAAAAAAGTCTTTTAAGTCACCAGTAGATTCCAACATGCCTCTAGGACAGTTGAATGGTAACTGGACAAGTAGTGATGAGGAAAAGGCAAATTGCTTCGCAAATCGCCTAGAAAAGATATTTCAAATGTATTGCTCAAACGACGACCTTAAGTGGACAACTTTGACCAATACCGCTAACGAGTCACTTGTCTCTTTTAGGAATTCTACTTCTGAAGTTACTGGAAKCATAAGAGAGCTAAATCCGAAAAAGCATCCGAACGGTGCTATACTTGCTCTTTAATGCAATTCTTGATTTCGAATACCCTATAACTTCGGGGAAAAAGTCTCAAATCATCATAATAGATAACCCTTGGAAAGACTTAACACAGCCGCCTTCCTACAGAAAATTAAGCCTCTTACCCTGTATTTCTAAAAAAAAAATTGAAAAAGTGTTACTATCAAAGAACGTTACTATCCTCCACGAAAATAATAAAAATAATACCAACGCAACAATTCGGTTTTTTGCCAAAAATGGCACTGTAGAGCAATTAATAGAATTACCAAAAAAATCAGGAAAGCATTCGAGCACAGAGAGTACTGTTCAGCTATTTTTCTAGATGTAGCTCACTCGTTCGATAAGATCTGGAATGAAGGCCTTTTATGGAAAATCAAAAGCGTTTTATTTTACGAATTGCATACAACTTAAATTAAAAATGACTCCATTAAGAAACAGGGAATTTAATATTTATTTAAAACAACTTGCATGAAGTTAAAAACAGCAAATTTCAATTGRATTTTAAACAAAAGRTGTARACTTAGCCTAGACAACAAAGTCCTGTTATATAGTACAATGCAATCTAAAATGCTTAGAAAAATCATGGGTYCACCATGGTATATCGTAATGAAAACTTTCATAAAAGTCTTGATATCCCTGTGGTAAAGAAGCAAATAGAGGACCGAATGAGATATATTTCTAAAATTCKCGGACATCCAAACCCATTGGCTAATGCCTTGSTAAATTYCTGCCWACTAGAGAGCAACGTTCTACCAAAAAAAAGCGCAATAATTTTATGTTTAATATAATATATTAATGTAATAAGATACTTTTGAAAATTTATTAACTTTCATCACTTTTCTTTTTTTTCTTTTGCAGTATTCTTTGAACAAGAAACGATTTCATCTATATCTTCTTTGCCTTCTTTTCCTCTCACAATGATATTAATACCAAATAGATAAGAGCAGACAGGTTAAAATTAACATTGAATAAAGACCAATGCAAAAGCAAGCCCAGCCCATAAATCAAATGATGTAAAGAATCAAGCACTATTCTAGCAAAACAGTCACAAACGCTACTCCCTTCCTTCCTTTTCCTTCCTTAGCGAGCAAAATGAGTCAAAAGTTGTGCTCGTAGCAAAAACGCAGGAATCAGCCATGTTTGTTTGTTTTCTTTTGAATAATGTTGCCATTGCTCAATACGCATATATAGTTCTGCACACATCTATATTTACAATTACAATTTTTTATAAGTAGCGTTTTTCACTGTTCACTTACATTGCGCGCCCCTAAGATGTGTCKTATCAGCTGACACGGGCCACGATTCTACGTTCTCCACTCTTTATGCTATAATAGAAGAAAGCAGAACGCTACTGCCTTCCTTCCTTTTCCATCCTTATCGAGCAAAATGTGTGAACAGTTCAGAACGTGGCAAAAACGCAGAAATTAGCCATCTTTGTTTGCTTTCATTTCAACAATGAACACGCTCAATACGCATTTATAGTTTTGTACACATTTATGTTTTCAATTACAATTTTTTATAATATAATATATCAAAACTGAAAATCTGACTATTAAAAATAGTTTATATATTTCGCCAGCAGCTACACCTTCACTGTAACGAGAGAAGATTGCAGTGGCCGTAGTGCCACTGCCAAACCAAAAACAGCCTGCCACACTTCGTCAATTGCAATTGATGTAATGCCTCGAACCCAGCGAATGCCAATTGCATTAAAGACACATTACTGGAAAGAGGCAGCGCTCTACGGAGAGTGAACCTAAGGCGCCCTCGAAAAAGAAGAACATTTGACCGTCGGCTCATAAGCCGCAGTAACACTGCGGGAACAATTGTCACAGGAGCGGTAGAAAATAATGGAAATGAAACTATTGGGAGCCCTCTTCTCGAGAACGGACGCCAAAACCTGAAAATGCAACGACGACTCGACGCTAACTTGTGTAAGGGAAGCGGTCACCACGCTTCCAAACCTGTTGGAGGGAGCGAAGCTGGAGGTTTCAAACCGCGGCAGTATTCCATCCTGAAACATTCTCTTCGAGTGCTACAAAAGCAGAATCCGGACGTGCCAGCTAGAGACTGGAGGATATTACGACGAAATCCATCAACTAAGATGGAGGTCATAGCTACATTCTCCAGATCAATAAGGAGGCCGGCGATCTGCTGGACGTGAGGTTCGGGAAGATGGTGTGGTGCGTCGGAAGCGTGTCCTTTGCCTTAAAAAGGGCCATCCCGCGGGCGCCAACAAAAACACGCTGAATTCCGGTGTGGTAAAAAAGAGTCTCGGTATAGAAGAGATCATGGCTACTTCGCTTGTCCTTACGATGCGACTCATGCTCAAAATGAAGACCCCTTGGTGGAACAAGGTGCTTGGGTCTTGCAGACGCAAAGTATGAGAATGCTTCAACTGGGCCAAGCTATCAGAAAGCGAGAACTGTTGGAACGACTATAAAGATCTTTCAATGGACTACAAGAAGTTGGTGCCGTACCATAGGTAAAGGCCATTTTTAGGGGATGCTTGAGTTTTCATACTGAAGGCAGGTACAACCCAACGTACTCAAAAGAGTTTAGCCCTATAAGCTTAACTTCCTTCCTGCAGAAAACGCTAGAAAACCTTGGACGCCCAGATTAGGCCGCAGCGTTAAGAAGCTTGTCCAACGCTCAGCACGCATATATGAAGGGCAGATCAGTAGAGATTACTGGTGAATAAACTGCTAAAGAACATGGAAGGCAAAGCCCCTAAGCTAGTGGCATATGCGGACGACATTGCCTTCTTAATTGCGGGAATGTGTCCACAGACTATTAGCAGTTATGACCATCACCCTGAATACAGTCCAGAACTAGGCATAACAAGCGAGTCTGGGGTCAAATCCGAAGAAAACTGGTGTTCACAAAAAAGCACAAAATTTCTCTATTTTGGTTCCCGTCTATAAATAGTACACAACTCTTTCTCAAGGACCGCACCAAGTACCTTGTGTGAGAAAAGCCGATCCTCGGAACAACCTGGAGGTACTCTCCCTCTCTAAGGCTCTCACAGGTGCTACACAGCTACAGTTAAGCCCCGGATCTACGATCCAGTAGTATGGTGGAAAATCTTACGGAAATCCATTTATCGGAAACTAATGGAAAGGGTTCAGAAGCTCGTGGCACTGTACACAATGGGAGTTTAAAGAACAACTCCAACTGCGGTTCTCGAACTGGCGCTAAACGTGCCTACTGGCTTTATTGGTGGCTGGAAAATTAACTATGGTAGAGTTAGGCATAAGCCGAACTTTTAAGTTGCCGGACCACTGTAATATATTTTAAGCTCTTTGCTATTGTGAAAGCAGCGGAGCTGTCCTTTAATGCACCTGCAGGCAATTCCAGAGTCAACATCTATGTAGACAGCCAAACACTAATCAAGGCAATGACCTCGAATAGGATATCGGCCAGAAATATCTTGGGAAGCACGGTAACAGTGGAAAGTTTTCCAGAAGTAAGCAATTTAACTTCTACTGAGTGCCAGGCCACAAAAGCATCGAGGCCAATGAAATAGTGGACGAGATTGCCAAGAGTGGTATACGGCTAATATCTGAAAACGTGATAAACATTGCGATACGCGTACATTGTCTATACGACGGTCTCGACAGAGCCACTTCGGTACAAGGATGCAAAAATTGCCTTATATACAAATTTTTTTACATAAGCTTGGCAGCTACTTTTCCACAGTAGATACAATCAGGAGTGTTGTGAAATCCAAAACAGAATTGCTTAGCTGTCAGAATTTCAAACCAATTCGAATTTCAATGGTGTCACAGAATCTGTTTGAATTTCCGTCAAATTCGAACATAGGCAAAACCAATATTCGAATCTGCTGTTTACCAATGTGACAAAACTTGCAAATGAATACATTTGGAAGTAATCCTATTAAAGTTTTTAAACAGTTCCGAATTAAAGAAAGATTTTAGGAGATAACATTTATCGGCACCATTCAGATTACTTTGGCGGTCGGGTCAAAAAAGCGAATTTCGGTATATATGGGGTATGTACGAATAGGGGAGCTTCTCAATAGGAGGATTATGCAAAAATAATATTGTTAACACTTATATTTTTTAAAATATTCCCGATTAAAAATTCAAAAACATTTATTAATGACACATAGTATTTTACAATGTTCAATAAATTTTTTCCCATTTTTCACTCTGTATATTTAAATATACACTGTAAACATTGAAATAAGTTCAGATTTTACTTTTATTTTGTAATATTTTAGTTAAATTTATTAATTCATTTAGCACATTAATGGTTAAAAAAGTTAGATTGTATACAATTATGAGGAAAACGTGCTTCGCCACATACATATTAAACATGAAATATGTACAATTTTCAACGATTTTCGCATTATTCTTTTTTCAACATTTGAACCCTTTTTTTCATATACATAAGAATATGTATAATATGTGATTTATATTTAATAAATGTTGTCCGGATGGACGAAAACGCTCCAGCTCTGAAAGTATTCGACGCAGTACCCCCCGGGGGAAGCAGAGGAAGAGGAAGACCTCCACTCCGTTGGAAGGACCAAGTGGAGAAGGACCTGGCTTCACTTGGAATATCYAATTGGCGCCACGTAGCGAAAAGAAGAAACGACTGGCGCGCTGTTGTTAACTCGGCTATAATCGCGTAACCGGTGTCTACGCCAATCAAGAAGAAGAAGAARCACATAGGGGTTTCACATAGACTCATAAAGTTATAAGTTATAACGATCTGAAAACATAGCATTCTTAGCTGTATTTGCGTAAACTTATTTTAGTTTGAAATCCAAAAACAAATTTTTAAAACTAGTAAAAATTTATGATTTTACGATGCTTTATGATACGTTGTGAGTACCCCAGCAAACAAGTAAAACTCTATGATAATATTTTATTATAAAATTTGTATCATATCGTGGTGACTGAAGTACTTTCGCGTGGTACTCATTTCTGCGTTGGCGGCCTTCAGTCGAGTTTTAAAAAAAATAAACCTGGTCGAGCCAACAGCCACATTTTTGAACTTTAAAGTCGTATACGTATACGTATACGTAAAGACGTAAGCGTTTGCGGTACCAAAGAAGTGGGAATTGTGCCCATTTATCGAATGAGTAAAGATGTATTTAAATTACGTTTATTAGGTTTTGTAACTCTAATATCTTTAAATATCCAGATTTTTTTTTTTCAAAACCACAATAATTAAGACATTTCGTGTTTTATACTTATGTTTTCCCCTATAGAAATAATGATAAATTAATTCGAAATAGTAAAATAACTTGATTTTTTAACTTGCATTTCAAATATGTGGGCGACTATCTTCCTGTAGATAGCAAAACCGATACAATTGATTTCTGTGACACTTAAAACCGATACATATTCTGTTTCGAATAAAAAAACCAATAATATCTGAATTCAGGACACCTACAGTTTTGTTTATCGGTTCCAATTCTGATTCCAACAACTATCAGATTCCACTACACCCCTGAATAATACATCTTCGGTATATGTTTTTATCGGTCAAATATAAACAAACACCGCCTTAGGAAATTCACTACTTAAAAATCTAGCACCGGGGATATGGTATACGAGTATTCATAAGAACTAACTTGTAGATAACATGTATATGTTTTGCTGGGTAATAGCGCCAAAACGAACCACAAAAGCTAATATATGTGGCAGCGCCGTATTCACCGCTTATAAGTAACCCTTTGCTACATTTACAAAACTATCCTTTAGCAACGCTGTACCACCTTTCTCATTCTAGCTGTCAGCAACCCATTTCCCAGAATCCTATCATTCTTCCCTTTTTCTACAAATCGTCTTGCCGAACGGACGTGTACCCAGACAACATTCAATTTTGTTAAATAATATTTAAGTATTTCTAAATAAGACAATAAACTTTCAAAACTGGTGACTCCGAACAAGTGAAACGAATCTACAGATGGAACAGCAAGGCGAAATCACCGCACAGGCATCTCCGCCCGCGAGCGTACGACCGGCAGCGCAGATGAACTCAAGGCATTCTGGCCAGATCAGCAATCGAAATGCATCAGCCCGATCTTCACGTGGATGCAGCAATAGTTCCTCTCATTAGCCCGCCTAATATGAACGACGGCAACATCGAGTCTTATTTCCTGTCACTGGAATTCTGGTTCGCTGCTACAGGTGTGACTCACGATGCACAAAAATATATTCTGGTCATGGCGCAATTTCCACCAAGCAAGCTCATGGAGCTGAAGGCCATAATCGACTCTAGTCCCTCAATAAATCGTTACGACTACATCAAGTCCAAATTTATAGTACACTTCGCGGATAGCCAACAACGACGAGTACAACGTGTTTTTTCCGATATGCCATTTGGCGTCTTAAAACCAAGTCAACTGTTCAACGAAATGCGCCGGGTGGCCGGCACAGCACTTTGCGAGACACTAATAATCGACCTCTGGGCCTAGCGTCTACCTCCTCACGTTCAAGCTGCTGTTATCGCATCAAAGGGTGACGTAGCAGATAAAGTTGTTATTGCAGACGCCATCACGGACCCCGTGAATTTTCCCCAAATTAGCAAGGTAGGTAACCAAACAACAGGCACCCCCACGATTAAGAAAGGAAATTGCGCTACTGACGAGGCAAATCGAATCCAAAAAAACGCACCGATCACGAAGCCACAGCCGAAGCCGACCTAGACAAGAACGAAATACACGCCAGGAGAGCGCACAGGCAACCGAATTATGTCCAACCGTCTACAAACAATACCTAGGAGCGTCACTGGCAGAACTAATCTACGGTAAAACGCTACGAATTCCTTCAGAATTTTTTGTGCACGACAGCCGAATTAAAACACAATCAGAATTCATTACCCAACTCCGAGACTTAATGAACACCAATCAAACTATCCACTACATCATGGCACGTTCTAAGGAAAGCATTTGTATATCCCAATCTTCCGACGTGCGAAAACGTTTTCGTCAGAAATGATCAGTGCGCCCATCACTTCCAAAACCATACGAAGGACCTTTTATAGACCGATTAAAGCCAGCATATCTACCGAATGAAGATTTATCGCCACAAACTCACAGAACCTTATCAACTGAAGCAGAACGCCGCCGAGTATCTTTCGTTACACTTTAGCTACGATCTTAACCGTTCAGCCATTCTGGAGCGGGATACTGTGGTAACGCCGTATTCACCGTTTATAAGCAACCCTTTGCTATGTTTATAACACTATCCTTTAGCAACGCTGTACTACCTTTTTCATTCTAGCTGTAAGCAACCCCTTTCCCAGAATCCTATCATTCTTCCCTTTTTCTACAAACCGACTTGTCGAACGGACGTGTACCCAGACAACATTTAATTTTGTTAAATAATATTTAAATATTTCTCAATAAAACAATAAACTTCCAAATATTCATATATGCAGGTGGTATTTGGACGACAAAAGCTAACACATACATAATATGTATATTACATATGTAAGTTAAGACAAACAATATTCAACATACCAAAATGCATCGAAATGCATTACAACAATAGGGGTATTCGCTTGCTCTTGCAAAACCCTTGCACGGTGCAAGAATTGCATATATTTCCTCTTCGTGCACCGGCACAACAACAAACACACGCAGAAAATTATTTGCAATAGCTGTAAAATATGTCAGACCAAAACCCATGTATATTTGCGTGCAATGTCACGCAAAATTAAAATTGCAACCCTGTTTTAGCTGTCATTTTACATAAAGACATATTACTTCGTTAAATTGTCGAGGAAGATAAGTTTTAAATAGATTTTATAATTTCTAATTAAATTATAAAGATTTGCTACAGTTTTTTTTGTTTGTTAAAAATGTGCAGAAGATGCGCCAATTCACAATAGCCGTGCATAATAGTCATTCACAATAAATTGATGGAATTAGCCGTTCCTATATCACGAGATTCTGCAATGGGTGCTCTCGTGCCCTTGTATATTTTGTTAAAGTTGTGATATAATTTAACACAGTGGAATAAAACAAGCTGTTTAGCGTGAAATACAAACCGGAAGAGAGATGACATATTTATTCATTAATTCAGCATAAACACACACAATTACACAGTTGTATCTATTGGTACAAAGGGTCGCTCTTTCTTTACTTCAACACTTTTCCTGAACGACACTTTTATAATAAATATTTATAAATTAACTTTTGTTCTTTACATTCCATGCATACATTTTGATAAATAGTTTCGTTTTGTAAATAATAGCAAAGAAAACAATTTTTATTTTAATTCTTAAAAAGTCCAAGTGACTTACAAATATTAAAATGATTTTCTTTAGCAATACCTTTTGTCAAAATGTCTGCTAACATCTCGTTCGTTGGAATATAAATCAATTTAATCTCTCCGCTTTCTATATGCTGCCGAATAAATTTGTCTTATATCCACGTGTTTTGTACGAGGTGAATATGAGTTATTCAAGGCCACTTGTATAGCACTTTTATTGTCACAGTAAAGTACCATTTGTATTTGACATCTCATGCTGCTCTGTTTAATCTGTTGGACACATTTCATTACTCAGACGTTGATTTAAGTCGATTGGTGTCGCAACCGGATTGCTGCTAGGCATTCGATTTGATCAAACGGATCAGCATATCGAAGATATATTGTGATTGATCTATTTTTATAGTACCCTTTATAGTATCTCTTGAAACACGCATACCAAGTACTGAGGATACTTCACCAAGATCTTTCATATGAAATTCTGATGAAAGTTGTTCCTTTAACGCTTTCATATTTTTCTCGTCGCTTGAAAACAACAGAACATCATCAACATACACAGCTACAAATAGCATCGCATTACCTTTTACTTTGTAATAAACACATTGATCTACATTGCTTCGTAGAAGACCTAACTTCAGTAGAACGTTGTTAAATTTTTCGTTCCACAATAGACTTGACTGCTTCAGTCCATACAAGGATTTCAACAGCTTACACACACGCCCTGTGTTGTCATCACAACCATCAGCACCATATATATTTTATCATTTAACTCAGCATTGAGAAATACTGTTACAGCATCCATTTGATGTACTAACATGTCTTTCTGTACAGCTAATGCCAATAAAAAACGTAATGACGTATATCGAACAACAGGAGCAAATGTTTCTTCATAATCAACACCTTTTGTCTGATTATATCCTTTGATCACTAATCTAGCCTTACTTCGTATCACCTCACCATTACTGTTCATTTTGGTTTTGAATACCTACCTAGATTTAATGGCTTTCTTACCAACAGGTAATTGTACTCGTACTAAACACCATGTTTTGTTAGAATGAAGAGAGTCTATTTCAGCTTGAACTGCCACTCTCCACTCATCTGCATTTTCACTAGCCATACCATCAAGTAAATTTTGAGGATCATTTGATACAAAGTCAGTTACACAAAAATTATAGCCATCTATCTTGACCGCGATTCTTTTCGAACGCCTTAAGATATGATTGCCCAAAACTTTAATTTCATCAGAGTCATTTGCACTTTCATATTCAGATGAATCAGCGTCTACCTTATTATTCACTAACTGACTATCGCGTTTGTTAATACATTCCGTTTGCATGTTTTCAACCATTGGCGATTCTTTACTCTCTACCACTTCTGAATTTCACAACAATGGTCCGTTTCAATTACATTTTTCACATTTTCAATAAAAACAACATTACGACTTATTACAATATTTTGCGTTTTCGGATTGAACAGTCTATATGCTTTTGACACATTACAATAACCCATCATTATCCATTCAACTGATTTATCATTCAGCTTCTTTCGCTTTTCACTTGCACATGCATCATGGCTTTACATCCAAACAGTTTTAAAAACTTTAAGTTAGGTTTTTTACCAGTCCACATTTCATAGGGACTTTTCGCGTTTGACCCGAACGGAACTCTATTTAATATATAGGCAGCAGTATTCGCCGCCTCTGCCCAAAACTTGTTATGTAAACCAGAATCAATGAACATACATCGCACTTTTTCAATAATTGTTCTATTTAGTCTCTCAGCAACATCATTATACTCAAGTGTTTACGGTGATGTTTTTGATGTATAATTCCTTCTGAATCACAATTTTTTTTTTTTAATTTTCATTCACATACTCGGTGCCATTGTCCGATCTAAACACCTTTATTTTTCGCGAACATTGATTTTCGATCATTTTTTTGAATTTTACAAATTCAGCAAACACTTCTCATTTGTGCTTGATTGGCACCACAAACAGCTTATGCGAAAAATCATCTATGAATGTTAACAGAAAACGAGCACCAGAAAACGATTTTACCGACCCATTACATCCGAATATATTAAATCGAGAAAATTTTCTGCCCGAGTAACACTGCTTTTAAAGGATGCACGCGTTTGCTTTCCTTTCACACATATTATGAATTTCTCCGTATTAATTTTTCCAAAGTTTATACCATCAGAAGTACATTTTACTTTTTTCAAATATTCTTGACATATGTGTCCCATTCTTCTATGCCATAAATTATAATCGTCACAAGTATAAAATGCATTTTGACTGAGCGAATCACTATTGTACTCAATATTACAATTTATGATACAAATGATCTCATTACAACATTAGAGGTGGCTATCAAATTGTTATCATTGTTGTAAATTTTACATTTATCGCCTTCAAACACTACTTTGTTTCCATTTTTCGTCATTTGTCGTACCGATAACAAATTTGCACATAATTCCGGCACATACTCAAGGTTTTTTACAACAGCATTTGTCTTTATTTTATTAGCAAATAAGCACATATTCACGTCACCTTTTGAGTTAACTTTAATTACTTCATTATTTGCAGTTAGAATGTTTTTATTTTCTATCTTCACTTCATTTACAATCATTTCACGATTTTTTGTCATATGTGAAATAGCACCCGAATCAACAAACCAATCATCTTTATTACGAATGTCATGGGAAAGTAAAGATGCAAAAAGAATATTTTTGTTTTTTGTATTGTTATAATTTTGCTTAGTCTTATTAGGACAATCTCGAGCAAAATGACCAATTTCTTACAAGAATAACATCGAAACTTATTAGAACTTACTTTTGAATTTGATTTTTCTTTCGAATATAGTACATTCTCACCATTCTTATTTTAAATATCAAATTTTACGTCTTGCAACAGAAGATTTTTTACACTATCGACGGTGAGTTTCTCTTTTGTATTTTCAACGGCAAATACGAGTGGGCGAAATTCGTCCGATAGACCTGCTAACATTAACGAAGCTGTCAGTTCATCGTCTATATTGAGACCAGCATTTGTGACGTCATCACAACCGCATTCACATATTCTTACACTGATACATAGTCACTAAGCTTGCACTGCACTAATTGCTTTAAAAGTTCTACCTTCCGCGTAAGACCCGTGTGTTCATATGCGGAGAACAATGCATTCCATGCTTGATATGCCGCAGAGAACGTATAATATAGAGAAGGTTCAGGGTGTGCCGATTGTCATCACGTTCCTCTTTTTGGAGGGGTTGAGTTTTCTATTACTGGATTTCACCACAAAAATATTATTAGCGGATTTCACCAATATTTAAAATGAGGAGGTCGAAAATAGCAGAATTGAGCATTTTCATTGTTAAATGAGAAAAGTAATGCAGTAATGCAGATTCGCATATTTACGATGCGCAAACCGCTATGGATATTCTCCATATATTTGATAACGAAGCTAAAATGTATATATGTACATAAATATGTATGAACACAAGTGCAATTTGACCCATTTAATGATGAATTCCATTAAAGCTGTTGAAATATATAATTAAGTCATATTTGTATTATGACTTAAATACATATTTATTTAATATAATTATAATTAATATATGTTTTTAAGTTACATATTTATATGTATATGTATTTATTTACTTTGGGCATTTAAAGTTTCCATAATATCTTAAAAGTCATATGCATATAAATATGTGTACATGTAAACAGATTTTAAAAACCATATACATATATGCTCGCATATTCAC
>NW_017534596.1:0-17565 GCF_001853355.1 Bactrocera latifrons
AATTAGTATTGGGGACTCATAACATACATAGTTTTAAATCTTTAATATTCACCCTATTGGTGCCCCGCTTTACTATATTTATAAAATGGAATGGTTCTTCTTCATTGAGCGATTTTTTAAAATAAACTTTCCCAAAATCTTTTGTAAATCTAAACCACTTGATCTCATTCCAATTTTATTTTTTGCCGACATCGTCAATTTTCCGCAAAGTAAATAATTGTTTAGCAGCGTTTCCAAAATCATAAATATTGCTTTGTTGCATTTCGATAACTAAAAATTCCATCTAACGAATCGAACAAATTGAAACCAATCATGAGGATGGTGTATTTTTATTGATGTTTTTTTCTTCTTTTTTTCGATTAGTGCATGGTCGCTATCATAGTCCATGTGAGTGTGGCCAGTCACTAGGAATTTGTGGTCTATAGTAGTTATATTGCTGTCCATTTGCGCAAAATTTCAAACATTGTTGCAACGTAACTATTTTTATTTTGACCTGGACAGCAATCACTATAAAATACTACGTGTTTTGTATTCTAGACCATATTTTGAAGATGGTTAAAAACACAGGAAGCAATCTCATTTCCTCCTCTTTTTGCTAGAGCTTCATGCCACATATAACATATTGCTTGATTGGTTTCAAGATCATGAACACTTAAACTGAATGTCCATAATGGTCGTTTGTAAAAAAGAAAAGGGAATCCTCAACATTGGTGTTGGCAGGCATTGCTGAAGATCAAAACAAAACAACCTAAGTGAAGCATCATTCATAGCTTTTGCCTCAACTTTCTTCGCGGCATATGCTTGTTGTGCTTCACTAAGATGATGTGCTTGCTCTGTTTTTGAGAATGTTCAAGTAAGTCGCATTTGTGTCAAGTAAGTAAGGAATTTTTAAATTTCAATCCCATTTGATTACACAGCCTCGAAAATATTGTTAACGCCACAGAATGGTCGTATTTCTCGCAATGTAAGCGATGCATTGCTGCCACCGATAGATCACTTGGAAGGTAAAGTAATGATGTATCACGACGACTATAGTGCGACTCGTATGATGGAAAACGGTTAATGAATTCAATAATTTCATTTTGCTTATTAGATGATCATTTTCTGGCATTTTTGTGTCTCCCACGCATATCTGTAAATCCAGTTCCCTCAATTTTTGCTTTAGCAACTGATTTTATGAACTGTTCTGACTCGCACAAAGTAAATCTAAAGCATTTTTGGCATACTGATATTTTTTCAGTATTCACTTCTAAAAAATAGTTGTAAGAATAATCTCTTCTTCTTGGATTTACAGCAGACTTAAACCGCTTAATGGTTTTAGTAGTCTGCAGTTCAATCAACGCAGCACCACCTGCTCTTCGCAAACGATATGACCCGTGTGTCCAATAAGCCTTATGTATTTCTTTTTGCTGGTCATAAGATATTTTAGAAGCGCAGTTTTTCCTACAAGTTTCCAATTTACGCAATACCCGCGCGGAAATTAATTTGCCGGACTTTGAAATGTAAGATATTCCCTCGTTTCCCAGCTGATTTGCAAGTTTCCTTGACGATACTGCATTATTCGCAACGCTTAATGTGTTTTCCTAAATTTAAATTTTCATTACATAATTTCAAGCAATAAATGTGTAAGATCACAAAACTATTTACAATATATTGGTTAGTATCCCTTAAAATTGAGTTTTGATCAACATCATCTACGGTGTTGTCAGCAACTATTTCATTTTCACAAGAATTAGCAACTACTGCATTTGCCGTATTATTAATATTGAGCTCGATATTCATATTATTTTTAGTACATAAAGTCTCAATAAATACAACTTGTATTTCAGTATTATTATCACTTAATAAAGCATTCAATAACTCTGAAGAAACACTTTCGTTCAAAATATTATTATCCATTTTTCTACGACACCAGAATTGTCTACAAACTGAACACAACAACTTATGTTTGCAAAAAAATTCCGTAAGCACACACCAAAAACAACCTACATGCAGTTAAAGTACTGTTATATTTCAACGGCACTTTAACATAATAGCCTTAGTAGAGTTAAGATGTTTTGCAAAAATGAAGATTTCAAATATCGTAAAAATTGAATTTTGTTATAAGAACGTATGTTCACTTAAGTAGACAAAATTAAAGCAGGTCTTTGTAATATAAGAGATTAGTTAAATATAAGTTATTCAACTTAAGTGTGTATAAGTTTTAATGCATAAACATTTTAATATTGATTAAACTACCTTTAAAAAAAATTAAGTGGAAATAAGATATTGTGGCTAATGTATTATTTTCCAAAAAGACTTAAGTTAAAATATTAATGCGTAACACTTCAAAAATAACATTTCGTAATTGAAATTTGGCTGAGTGCTAGAACATGAAGAGGAGAATTAAAATATGTTATAAAATCAGAAAGCACTTATGCCGACTTATGCCGTTATTATTTGTTGCCATAGATACGAATCTGTAAGCGTACATTTCTAAACATTGAAATTAGCATAATTTTTCTCATTTAGCGCTGAAAATGCTAATTCTTCTATTTTCGTTCCCGTGATGCAAACAGTGGTGAAACACGCTAATAATTTTCTGTGGTGGAACATGCTTAACCAAAACAGTAAATATCCCAAAGTGAAACAGCCTTAATCGTGAACTTTCTCTATGTAATACGTTCCCTGGTTGCCACGTATGTAGTTATTTTTACTAACTATTGGGTCATTATGAAAAATGTCCGAACGCCTCCACCTGGTGGTGGCCAGGTATCCGAAAATGCGACAAGTAAACATATTCGTTATGAAACAATTATAAACCAACAGTCAAGGCAGTTGGACAAAAAGGAAAAATTGTGCGCCTTTCTTAAAGCCGAAAATCTTGAAAAACCAAGATCCAGTAAAAAAAAGGAAAGCTGAAATATCTCGTCAGCTTGTGAATTCAGCTTACAAAACAAAAACAGTTTACSATTGCACACAAAAAGAAGTTTCATAAGCTCGAAAAAGCCGTACGAAATAATAAATATAGATGACAAAATTCTTAAAAATTATGCCATGGAACGCAGACGGCCTTAACGGCCTTAAATGAGCTAGAAACAATACTCGTTCCTGAAAAAATTTACGTATGTTTAATATCTGAGACCCATTTTAGCACTCCAACTTACAATATAATTGAAGAGAGGAAGGTGATATCGGTGCATCAGTTTTGCTTTCAAAAAAATCATTCCACTATTGACCAAGTTCATAGCATAACTCGAGTCATTGAAAATGCCTTTAAAGAAAAAAAAATTGTCGGCCGAAATACAACCTGCATCAATTACAACATTGCAAGAAGATTTAAACAAAATATTTGAATTGACAGCCAAATGGCAATAAAATTAAACGAAAATAAATCAGTACATATTGATTTCACATACAACATCGATAGATAAATGTCTCTGTACTTAAACGGTGTGCAAATACCATTTCACAATACTGCGAAATACCTAAGTATGACCGTAGACACAAAATTTAGATGAGTACACATATGAAAAAGAAAAAAGAAGAATTAGAAATRAAATTCAGAAAAATGAATTGGACATTGGGTAGAAACTCTGCCGTATCCACATATAACAAAATTCTGGCAGGTGCTCAGATCAGTTTGGACTTATGGGATAAAACTTTAGGGCTACTCAAAACCGAGCACTAATCTTGAACGTGGTCTCGGAATTGACTCAGTTGCAGCAATCAACAAATATGCAAAGTCTCATATGGAAAGACTTTCTGACGATGTGAACACTGAAGCCAGTGCTCTTGTCGCTCAAAATAAATGGAAAGAAAGGTTTAAGCACAAATTACCGTATCACTTTATACAGTAGCAAGGAAGTTCAGTTGTTRCATTATTTATTTTGTATTATACAATAAGCAAAACAAATTGTTCGTTAGTTTGTTTTATGTTAACTAGTTACCATGGCAATGAATTAAAAAAATATATATACATATATATAAAATGCAACTTAAACCAATAACTGTACAGAAAAGTTATTTTTACCAGTCTTAACCCATTTAGATATTTGATTTACTGTTATTTTTTGGAAGAAGACAACGAGGTTTTCATTTAAGTAGTTTGGTTTTTTTAAGTACGGTGCTAATAAGGATTGTTCTTGTATGGTTAATTTAACTGTGACAATTTTTGTAGAAGCGAAGAAGGAATAATTTTGTTTTGAAAACACTCTAAATTAACCCCTAAGGAGGCTACTTAAGTCCCTAAACATAGAAAGATTATGCACGTCGAAATGGCATACTCCTTTTTCTAAGCTCTCAGACTTTCATTTGTATTTCGGAGCAAATTCCAGCATGCAGTTTGCTCAGCCACTCTTTATATTTTATGTGTACCTTTTCAAGGACACAAAATATCTGAACCCCTGTGTATTTATCTGATTTTATAACGCTTTTATTTACTTCACCTGTATGTATGTATGTACGTTTGTTACATTATTTTCAGTGGTACAAACAATTAAACAGGCACTACAAAAAATAAAAAATAAAACAAACAAGTGAGGAGGGCTTTCCGGTACAACTGAACTTTTTATACTCTTGCAATTTGCAAGAATTAAGCCAGCGAAATACCTTACGATGCAAAACCTCAACCAGAGGATCGGAATCTAAGCATTTTTATATATATAAACACATACTATAAACGTAACGTTTGTTAGAAAAACGAAAATAATTATATGTATGTAGTATATGGGAGTTGGGGCGGTATCGAACCGCTTTTATCTATTGACAATTACCATAGTTATATGGGGGCTGGGGTTAAGTTTTCGCCCAATTGTATATATTTTAACCACAGCACAAGTATTCTGTTATGAGGAAAACATTTTCTGTAATTTTCAATGAGATACCTCAAATATTGTCCTATATATTCAACACAAAGTCCCATGGAAAATCGAAAATCTTTATATTAGGTATAAGGGGCTCTGGGAAGTATACCCCCGATTCAACCCATTTTTGATACTCAGAATTACAATTGTCAGGAGAGAATATGAGGTTTGAAAATTAAGTAATGGGACTGATTTTATTGCCGCGCTTGTGGTAAACGTGTGACCTTGAAATTCCCTTTCTCTTTTTCCGGCATCCCTATATGCGTCAAGTTGAGTAGACGTGTGTTTGTAGTGCTCGTCACGAAAATGGAAGAACGAAATCAAGAGAAACGCGTCGCGATAAAATTTTGCGCCAGATTGGGCGAAACTGCTTCGGAAACGTACGCTAAAATTGTAAGAGTGTATGGTGATAGTGCTATTAGTCGTGCCCAGCTCCGAAAAAAGCTCGCATGAGCAAGTCGAAGGTGAAAACGATGATTACTGCTTTTCTTGATAGCCGTGGAATCGTCCACAAAGAATTCGTTCCACCGGGGAAAACTGTGAATCAAGCCTACTATTACCAMGTACTCGAAAGATTGTGAAAACGAGTCAAACAGCCTCTAAAGGGAACACCGTGTTGTAACAGAAGCCTTATTCGCCCGACATGTCACCCTGTGACTTTTTTTGCTTCCTAAAACAAAATCGGTGGTCAAACTAACCTATTTTGAGTCGATTACGGACATCCAGGCGGCCGTGACAAGGGTACTCGCGGACATCCAGTCGAAGCGTTTCAGAAAAGTTACGAAGAATAGAAAACGCGTTGGTATCGCTGTATAGCTGCCCAAGGGGACTACTTTGAAGAGGATGGCAGAGTTGTGGAATAATTTTGAAACATACGGTTTTTATGGAATCAGTCTCATTACTTAAATGTCATACCTCGTACTGTCTGAATTTCAATTGTATATCCCATACATTGATAGATATTTTTGGTCAAAAATCAACTATAGATACTGGGATAATATACTATAGATAAGGTGACATACTTTACTGTACATATTTATTAGAAATTATTAGTGCAAAGTTTCATCCCGTTATATTATTTACTTATTGATTTGCACACTGGAAAGTGAAAGAATCAATTGGAATTTAAAATTGGTTACATGGGAAGTAGCCGTGGTTGTAGTACGATTTTGCCAAGTTTCGCAGAGTGATGTAGAATATGAGAAAAATGCTGGTTATTAAATTAAATCGAAATCAGTGAGTCGGGCCCCGAGATATAAAGTTTCAACAAAAAGTTAGGGGTGCCACATCCATAGCGTTTCACCGGCTCTCATAAATCCCTCTTATACAATCTTGGAGGTAAAATACAATATAATGTTTGTGGTGTAATAAGTTGTTTATTAACTGCATTTTTAGTAGTTTTTCTACTCTTGCAACTAGTTGCTAGAGAGTATTGTAGTTTTATTCACCTAACGGTTGTACGTGTCACCTAAAACTAAATCTTCTTATATATAAAAACGAATCGCAAAATGTGTTGCTAAGCGTATAACTCAACAACGGCTGGACCAATTTCACTATTTTTTTTAAGTATTCGTTGTGGTTCAAAAATGGTTTTTACGGCAAGAAAAATTTGAATAATTGCCGGATAACCCCTAAACACAGCCCTTTTCTTTTTCCCCATATACATAAATGAATGAATGTTTGTTTGCTAGTTTGCTCGAGAACGGCTGAACCAATCTTGATGAAATTTTCAGAGGTTGTTCGTTGGGGTTCGGGGAAGGTTTAGAAAAAACCCATATGCTTTTCGTGAGGAAAAGTCGGAAAATTCCAGAAAGTGACTTTTTTCACACAAAATTTTTTTGTTTTGTTTTTCAATTATTTGAATCGTTCAAATTTGTCATTTGCTTTCTTTATTCCGGCTAAAATTGATGGATATCCACTCTATCGGTATTGCTCACCAGACGCCAATGGCAGAACTTCAGCATTCACTTTAGAAGAGTGAATATCGAAGTTGACAACATATGGATCGTACTATATTCACCATGATTGTCTAATTTGCATTCAAAACTCATATCAATGTTGAGTATTGCAGTTTGGTGTAATCTTTAGTTGAACTGAAGTTAGTTTAGTTTAGTTGAAGTAGTTACGTGAACTGCAACTGCGCCGTGAATTATCCAGTGGAATTTCTAAGTTCTTTGGAGGGGCTTGGTATGCCACCGCTTCATTCCGCCCCAAAAGTGGATCTGTCATTATTATGTTTCGCAATCTTCATGCGCAGAAACTGTATAATGAAACCCGACTGTGACGCACTTTTCGAATACAAGGGGGCAGAATGCTTGATTCTACTAATTCCTTTGAGTTCTAACAATTTGCCATTTCAGTTCAATCGTAWTACGTTTCCAGTAAAAATTTAATTGGAGATGACAAAAAACAGGACACTTCGCTAGARGTGTGGCATAAATTTGGAAATGCTATGTTTTTCATACGGCCAGATATACGTGGCGTGCTCACGAGTTGGAAAAATATATTTTCGTACAAAGGAACAGAAACCAAAAAATGTGGTTTATCAAGCTGCGTTACATAACATTAAAAAAAAAAAGAAAWTTACAAATTTAATTATTTTCTTTTCATTTCAAAATATATTTCACGGGGGCAGGCCAACGGCTGCGGGGTCAGCTAGTAGGGTTACATACGAGGAAAGTTGAAATCCGGTTGTCTGTCTATCTGTCCGTCCGTCCATCCGTGCAAGCCATAACTTGAGTAAAAATTGCGATATGGTGATATGTGGTTGGTATGTGAATTCCTTAGTACAAAAATTTCGAGTTCGAATCGTTTCCACAAATTTCCATTAACCGAAAGCATATAAAGTGCCATAACTAAGCTCTAAATTGAGATGTAAAGCTGTAATTTGGTATAAAGGTTCGCAGTAGCAAAGGGCACCTTGTGAAAATGGACGAAATTGGACAACAACCACGTCTACTTCCTATATAGCACCATTTTAAATTCCACTTGATTCATTCAGTTTCCAGTACACAAATCAAGAAGTAATTAGTATAACGGGATAAAACATTGCACAAATAATGTCTTAAGTGTGTGACACCTTATGCTCAAAAATTGTTTATATCCAATATAAACTGTTCAAGCCCCTAGGTAGCGAAAATGTCTGTATATATAAGTATGATATACTTATATATAACTGACATAAGGGGATAATCCTTCCCTTATAATAATATATCTGTATGTCAAAAATAGGTTGAATCGGACCAATATTTCCCCTAACACTCATAAACTTAATATAACAAATTTCGAACTGCCGGGTGATCCCTTAACTTATATCGGTCAATATGTAAGTTATSCCAATGAAAATAARAGAGCGGTTGCATCCGCACATAGGACTACCTTACTTGTTAATGGTACCGTTATATGGTGATTGAGTGGTAATTCCGATTTCATCCAGTTTTACACTGTTGGTAGAAGTTCTTATAATATATGTGCCGGGTGAATTTTGTTGTTGTAGCTCGTGTTTGAGAGATACAGTGAATCAAAAAAATTTTGGCACACTTTGATTTTCTAAAGAAAGATAGTTAAAATGCAACAAAAATAATCTCATTCAATTAGTTTTGTACATAGAAATATATATAGTTAGAAACAAAACAAAATGCAAGCGAAAATATACCGTTACATTCACCCCCACTCCCCCCAAATCTAGAAAAGAAGTAAGAAACAGTGAAAAACACATCAAAAAAGTATTGGCACGCATCATGTTTTTTGCATATTACTCTTTAAGTTGACTTCCTTTGATCCCGTTTTGGCTGACTTCTGTTAGATATTGCCTATTAATGAATACTTAGAGCAATTGACTTTTAGTAATGTGTTTAGAATTCATATCTCTTCTTTTAAGTCGTGTTTGATCGCAGGAATATACCAAAGCTTTAGTAAAATTTTTAATTCTGCTGTCTTCTACTTTTTTCCTTACCATAGGGATACCAAGGTATTTATGGATATTTTCGTTACGCACATACCATGGTGAACACGTGATTTTCCTTAGCATTTTTGGTCGGAATCTTTGTAATATATCAAYATTAGTGGCACAGGTCGTACCCCATAGTTGAATGTTATGCATTCAAATCTGCACTTTGTTGTCTAGGCTAAGTTTGGAGTTTCTATTTAAAAGCCAAATTAAATTTGCAGCTCTAACCTTCATACTAAAATATTGTTTATTTTTACTATCGGGCACATCTTTGGTCTAAGCGAAAATGCATTATGCTTACACTTCTGTTCATTCACACTTATACGCCAGTTCGCTAGCCATTCTTCGATAGAACTTRAATGCTCCGCAAAAGTTCAAGTTAATACATTATTAGCTGGAGGATGAAGTCATGTGTAGAAGTTCACACAAGTGAGGAAAAGTTCTCTTATCGCCATTCACTTGGGAGTGGCCAGAAATCACTCAARCAGCTCACGACTTCCGGTCTTTGACCAAGTATCCTCCGGGTAGCCTAAGATCATCCGTTTGAAGGCGAGCTAAAGTGAGAAGGCGAAATATCCCCCAATGAAAAATTTTCAACAGCCTCGGATGAGAGACCCCCCTTTTGATTACGACCACCGTCGTCCAAAAAATGCGATGGACGGGACAGGGACCGACAYGAGTAGGTCCTTGTGGCATTTACTACAGTGGACATATAAAGGAGCGCAAGTTTGATGTGGGATTTGTGGTGGGAGAGAGCCTCCGTCGCCCAGTACTATCATTCACTCCGGTGAATGAACGTCTAGCCACAATCCGCATCAAAGCGAGGTTCTGCAACATATCGCTGATTTGCGCCCACGCCCCAACGGAACTCAACTCAACTGACGTTGAGCAACAAAAAAAATCTCCGTCAGAATCGGGAAGGACTTGTCCGAGCCTTTCGATACCAAACGAGGTTTCAGACAAGGCGATTCCCTATTCTGCGATTTCTTCAACCTGCTTCTGGAGAAAATAATTAGAGCTGCAGAACTAAAGAGMGAAGGTACAATCGTCTATAAGAATGTASARCTGCTRGCGTATGCCGATGACATTGATATCATCGCCCTCAACATCCGCGCCGTTAGTGCTTTCTCCAGACTGAACAAGGAAGCAAGGCAGATGGGTGTGGCAGTGAGCGAGGTAAAGACGAAATATCTCCTGTCATCAAACAAACAGTCGTCGCCCTCGCGACTAGGCTCTCACGTCACTGTTGGCAGTCATAACTTTGAAGTCGTAGATAATTTCGTCTATCTTCGAACCAGCGTAAACACCACCAACAATGTCAGCCTGGAAATCCAACGTAGGATAACTCTTCCCAACAGCTGCTACTTCGGACTGAGTAGGCAATTGAGAATCAAAGTCCTCTCTCAACAAMCSATGAGTCGACGTTGCGAGTTTTCGAGAGAAAAGTTCTGCGAAAAATTTACGGCCCTTTGTTCGTTGGCCACGGCGAATATCGCATTCGATGGAACGATGAGGTTATGAGATATATGGCGACATTGACATAGTTCAGCGGATTAAAAGACAGCGGCTACGCTGGCTGGGTCATGTTGTCCGAATGGACGAAAACACTCCAGCTCTGAAAGTATTCGATGCTGTCCCCGACGGGGAAGCAGAGGAAGAAGAAGACCTCCATTCCGTTGGAAGGACTAGGTGTAGAAGGTCCTGACTACGCTTGGAATATCCAATTGGCGCCACGTAGCGAAAAGAAGAAACGACTGGCGCGCTGTTTTTAACTCGGCTATAATCACGTAAGCGGTGTCTACGCCAATTAAGAAGAAAAAGAAGCTGTTGTAAGATCTGTTGTATATACGATGTATAGTGTTGAGCCTAAAACACTGCCCTGTAGTACACCAGCTCTTATCTGTCGTTCAGCAGATATGAAATCTCCCACTTTTACCATAAATTTTTTATTTTTTAAATAAGACTCCAATGTTTTATACAATTCTAAAGGTAGAATTTTTTTAATCTTGTATAAAAGACCTTCGTGCCACACCTTGTCTAACGCCTGAGCTACATCTAGAAATATTGCTGAACAGTACTCTCTGTGCTCAAATGCTTTCCTTATCTCGTTAGTAATTCTATTTACTTGCTCTATTGTGCCATGTTTCGCACGAACACCTAATAGATTCATTGGTATTGTATTATTTTCATGGAGGAAAGGAGACATCTTTGATAGTAATACTCTTTTAAATACTTTTGAAAGAATGATTGGTATGTATGTAGACGGCTGTGTTAAGTCTTTCCCAGGTTTATCTATGAAGGTAATCTGCGACTCTTATCATGAAGTTGGATAATATCCGAATCTAAGAATTGRATTGAAGAGCAAAGAGAGCACCTCTACAGCAATAATTGGGAACTCAATTAGCTTTCTTGGGGAAATATTATCATATCCCGGCGACGTTTTTGSATTAAGTTCTTTGATGATACCAATAATTTCAGAAGGTGAAGTCTTAAGAGACTCGAGCGACTCTTTAGCTGTGTTAGGTAGRATTGACAGCTTAAAGGTGTTCTTTTGCAAATGGGGGTTTAAATACCTTTTCTAGGAGATTTGCGAAGCAATTGGCMTTTCCCTCGTCCTTTCGAGCCCAATTTCCACCCAAGTCTCGTATAGGCATGTTGGAGTCAGTTGGTGGCTTCATGAACTTTAGGGCTTTTCAAAGGGAATTTTGCTTGTTTGAATTTGGACACAGCTTCTTTATATACATTTCGGTATTCAATTCTTTCTCACGTTTAACCGCTTTTTTGTAAATTTACGTACAGCAGATTTTAATTGCAGYTGAGTGGAAAGGGAACGATTTATCTGCCATTCACGTCTTGCACGTCTTTTTTAAAGCGGATTATAGCTTGTGTTTGGTGTTGCTAAGACAGCTACTCTGGTTATTATATCATTGACTACTCTTATGCTTTTCGTCAATATCTCTTTATTTTGTACTTGTCGGAGCTTGTATTTTGTATGTCACTGTAAATGCGTATGTTGTAGTACTAATATTTTGTAGATAACTGTATGTGCCACAACGTTATTTGAAGTAGGCGACGCTATACTACTATACTACTATAGAATGTAAATATAAGCATAGTAACAGTACTAGAGAAACTGTTACTGAGGACCAGATCGTATTCTGCGAACAGAGTTAAGAGACTCGGGAACCGTTAGCTACTTTTATAGCAATGAAAGGGTGCGTATATAATTAGGCGCTATGTCCTCGTAGAGTCACTTCAAGAGGTGATCTTGATGGGAGCAGAACTCGCTGTGATCGTAAAAATAAAAATAACAAGTGAAGTTATTGAATAAAGTGTGAAGTGAAGTGATATGGAGACTWGTACAAGTAAATCTTCTACATACTCAATATTAGTATGGATACTTACGTATTTTTTATATTTTAGCCAATTCGTTTTATAAGAAGTTAGACCCACTTTTGGATTAACGAATATGGGTTSTTCACATAACTTTATTATTACAGGAGAGTTAAAAGAAGATAGATCAGTACATGTAAGCTGTTATGTGCGATTTATCTATATTTTTGATTACAGAAAAATCAATTAAATATGGTATTTTCTTACGATCACTAGGCCAATATGTTATTGTGCCTATTTATAAAAATATGCTATAACGGTCGTCCTTTCGGATTAATTAGTCGTGAGCCCCGTATGATTTGCGTTGTAATCTCCAACTGCTAGAAATCTTTGTCCTAGTGTTCCAAAGAAGTCTTTAAATTCGATTTCTGTAATTTTAAAACGAGGTGGACAGTRTAACGATTTCTAATCAACACTGCCGTGCCACCATGCGCTTTTCCATCGGGATGACTTGTAACGTATAGTCTAAATCCCGGTRTATTGAAATTATTTTTATTTGTTAGATGAGTTTCCGAAATAAGCATTACATCTATATTCTGATATATCTGATAATCTCCAATTTATGTTGGTTAACACGGTTAGCAGTCCATAAACAGATATTTAGTAAGCTCAATTTTTACTTAATAAATTTTGCAGCATTTAATTTTGAGATTTTATTAAATCTTGGATCATGTTTTTCATGGTAGACATAAATTGTGTCATACACTGTGTAAGATTTATAATCATATTTGCACTGTGTTGCCTTTCACCACGTTTGCATAGCTTCCTTACAAATTATTGTTGCTGGAAGTAATAGGATTTGAACTTTTTTCTGAGGTTGCCATAATTCAGTACGGGGTGTTTGTAACCTTTGGTTACGACGTGCTTGAATGCCCTGTGACAACTTCGATTTCAAATCTTTATCGGTAGTTAGCAGTGTGATTTCTTCCCCATGTGCTGCATTTTTTATTATATTGGGGGTGGTTTGGCATTAACGACTGTGGTGGTACCCTTCGCACCGTCGTCTGATCTATTGCTTAGTAAGGCAAATCTATTGCCATTTAAAACTTCCGGTTTATTCTTAGTTGGTGTACCGCCTTGGAATTTTTTAGGATTGACCGCTGACTTTCAGGGACTTAATTTCATTTTTATATTAATCTAGCGGTCAATGCGAGTTTGTACAGACTGGCCTTTTTTTATTGGTACATTCTCACCTTGCTTTATGTTGTTCTTCGCTGCCCGCGTACTTGGTAGTACCTGCTTACATGTTTGTGTGATCACGTTTGCTGCTGGCCGTTGTTATTTTATTATGTTTTTTATGTTTTTATTTACACTTTCGAAGTTGTTGCCTAACTCTTGCGCTTAATGCACTTTTTCGGTATTTGTTTATTTTTTATTTTTGTTTTTTTAGTAATAGTAGGGGAGCCCAAGCGGGGATTTTCGAGATTACTACAGCGTGTCAGAAGCGTGTACCCCTACCAAATATGAGCCCTTAATATGGAGGGGTGCGTTGGGGAGATTAGAGAACAAAATCGATCCTTCGGGAAACTCGAGCGTGTCAGATTAAAAGATGGTAGATTAAATACATGAGGACGAGTGTATATTTCAATATTCTGACAGTTCGAGTGTGACTTAGAGAAATAACAAATACGTCACCTTAAAATTCTCGAGCGCGATATTTTTTGTTTTTCATTTTAAAGGTAATTCAGTCAAAATCCCGAAAATCATATAATATGACAGTTTCCATGGGGTGATACATATAAAAGCGTCGACAAAAGGTCAAGCGTACTGATGCTGAGAGGTGTGTATCCCACCTCCTCATTTTCTTTCTCACTCTCTCGCACCGGTCTCAGCTGGCGTCTGCCGCCATGATGCCATCACAGCTGATCACCATAGCGTGGTTGTTGTTAGTAGACGCTTGACACTTTTGTTGGTTTGTGGTGTTTTCTATTTTTTTACCTTTACATCGATCTGTTTTACATCCATTGTAAAAATGAGTGACGTTAGTGTCAAATGTGTTTTCTGTGGCGCAGAAACGTATGAAAAACAGAATTCTTCCACTTTTAAATCGTCAGATTAACGATATCCCTCTATAAAATTGTCAGATTTTATTTTGGGAAGACTCGGACATCAAGTTCAACCCCCTCCATAAAAATATGACGCGCTCGAGTATCTCAAGGTCACCTTTTTTTTACAGGTTTTAAAATCAGTCATGACTTTTGGTCACGTCGAAATTATCAGAAATTTAAAAAGAACACTTTTTGAGGTTCATTAAACCTTGACCTAGACTTTCTTTTTTTAAACGTTATCGTGATAATCTAGTAAGTCTCCATGACGCTCCAGTAACTACAAATTTAGCACTCCAGGCTCCCCTACTATAAGTTTCTACGGAGCGCATCAATACACGTCCGATATAATATGTACCTGGAAAAAAAATCATTTCGCGAAATAGGAAAAATTTTCAATAGATAATTTTCCAGTGTAAAGAATGTAATAAACCATTACATAAACAGCGGAAAAATATAAAGCAATTACAAATCAGGGAGGCCAAAAACCTTTTTCTGATCGGGAGAAACGATCCATTGTTAGCGCAGTGGCAAAAGACCTAAAAATTTCGGCTGTAAAATTTAGTGAAAAAAATGCAGGAACAACTGGGGAAAACATTTAGCTCACAGACAGTCCGAAATACCCTGCATAAGGCCAGTTATCATGGTCGTGTACCTCGACAAAAGCCTCACATTTCAAAAGCTAACAAAAAAAAAGAGGTTAGATTTCACTAAAGCTCACCTACACCAACCTGAAACTTTTGGAAAAACGTGATTTTTAGCGCTGAATAAAAGTTAAATTTATTTGGATCGGATGGGTCTTAAAAAATATGGCGAAAGCCCAACATGGAGTTCCAAGAAAATAACATCTTTAAAACAATCCAGCAAGGCGGCGAAAACGTAATGGTGTGGGCGTGTATAGCGGCAAGTGGAGTTGGGAATCTTGTTTTTCTAGACGGAAAAATGGATAAGCTTGTTTATTTAAGCCTTTTGAAGAACAATTTGATTCCGAGCGTAACTAAATTTGGCTTAAATAGAGAGAAATGGCAGTTCCAACAAGACAATGATCCCAAACAAACTTCGCGTTTGGTTCAAGAGTGAATAATTTATAACTGCAAGCAGCTGAAAACACCTCCACAATCCCCCGATCTCAATTCCATCGAGCATATTTGACATTTACTTAAAAAAAAAAATTCGCAAGTACCAAATATTTTTTATTTATTTATTTATTAGAAGAAATATACAAAGTAGTATTAAACCTAATTTGAAAAAAGAGAATACGAGCTATTAACGACATCGACTCAGAACAAACAAATATCTTAGGTTACCAACCAAAAATAAAGTTATATTTTATTTTGTAGGAAACAATCAGTAATAAAATTAAAAATACTCATAATATTTGTAAACGAAGGAATTTTTAACAATTCTTGATAGTTTGGCACAAAATTGTGCTTTTGCCTAATACTCGGTAAAGCTTCGTTAAAGATGTAATGAAGTGATAGCGTGTTTGCGCAGAGAGGGCAACATGGTTTTACTTTGCCAGTTAGAAGGTGCTGATATGTGAGTTGTGTGTGTGTGTTGTAGGCGAGATATGTTCCTAGGATATAAAACTTTTGTCCTTGTGGGATTGAAGGTAGAGTACCGATGGTGGAAATGTTTCCATTCCGTGTGTTTATTTTCGTGAACGTAGCGGTCCTGCATATTACAGAGGTCGTTTCTGTCATGTGGCTCATATAGTAGGGTTGGCTGATTCAAAAAACCGAGTTGCATGGTCTGCCTGTTCATTTCCCATAATACCAACTTTATGGCTGTATTTAACGCACAGGTCGCGAATATTCGATATAAGTGAGGCAGTGTTGCGAATGTTACAAACAGCAGATAGACAAGAAAAGCTATCCGAGCAAATAACAAATTTGCCTTTGCTACGTATCGCATATTCTAGTGCTTTGAAAACGGCAAAAGCCCCGGCTGTAAATATCGACGAGTAACAAGGAAGAATCCCGCCTGTAATAACTTCTCGATTTGGTTTGGTGAGAGTAAAAGCTGTGTTTGGACCCGTCTGTGTAAATTGCAGTCCAATTGCTTTCTTCATAGGTTTTCATTAACTCTAAGAAGAGTTTCTGAAATACTAAATTACTGGTATTACTCTTTTTGAAGAAGTGCAGGAACATGTTAATAGTTTATTTTTTTTAACAAAAACTCCGGCTGTTTGTTGACGCTCTTGTACTTTGGAGGCGGATATATGTTTAAGTCTTTTCCGTATTTAATACAACGGCGTAAAGTGTATTTTATCTGAAGTTCCGTTTATGACGCGTAAATTACGGTTTTATGTAAGCTGGCATTTGGAGAGTATATCAGTTTTGGAATTAGTTGCATCGTTCGTTCGAATACCCTTTCCTTTAATGTTGGTAGGCCACATTCCGCCAAGATACACTTAATAGGTGATGTAGGGAAAGCCGTAGGTGTAGGCTCGCTGTATGGTAAGGAGGTTCCAAGAGTTTCAAATTACAGTTTGCGCACCATCCAAAAATAGGTAAAGCGTAGTCGATTTTAACGAGTATTAAAGCTCTTGTGGCGTTTATTAGAGAGTTGGGATTAATAAAAGATCGTTTACTAGTTAAATATTTAATTATGTGTAGTCTTTTTGTTAAGTTATTTCTTAAGTTAAGACATTGATACCGAAAATTAAATCTTTTATCAAAATATACTCCTAAAATATTTAAATAGCTTACGGATTCTATTACAATATTTTCAAAAATTAATTGTGGATATACATTTTGTCTTTTTACAAATATGAAGTAATTTACAGTTTGGAATGGAAATTGTTGTATCAGATTTGGAAATGGGGTATTTCTTAAACTCTGTTAGTATTTTCTTAAAAATATTGTTAGCAGTTTGGGGATCTTTTATATTGCAATAAATAATAGCGTCGTCCGCGTACATAGTAAGTTTAATACCTTTAGTTTTAAGGCATATCTCAGTTAATTTATCAAAAGCTATAATAAAAAGCATCACCGATAGTGGCGAGCCTTGCGGTATACCATTTTTGAGAAGATGCAAACATTGCAAACATTTTTGAGATAGAACAATGTTTATGCGAACCTGAATCATAGGATCATAAAAGCTTTTACTATTCTAAACACTTTTGGACCTGTCTTCCAAGCTGGTAATTGGCTTAGCACTGCATGAATTCCTATGCGATCAAAAGCTCTCTCGAAATCAGTGACCAGGATAGTGGCATGGTTTTTCTGGAGAGAGTGTCATATAATGGGTGATTTTTTTGAGGTTAGGATTTTCATGCATTAGTATTTGACAGATCACGTGGGATATCAGACATGGTGTCAAAGAGAAAGAT
>NW_017534596.1:18760-23864 GCF_001853355.1 Bactrocera latifrons
TTTTTTTTTTAAAAAAGTTATCAAGCTCTTAAAAAATCACCCGATACATAGTGTTGGAGTTGAATAAGTGAATCCATTGTACTGTGCTGATGTTTAAAAGCCGTTTGGTTGTGATTTGTAAAATTATTTTTTAACAAACCATGAAAGTCGCCTAGCAATAATTTTTTCGAAAATTTTACTTAAGCAGGATAGCAAGGAATTCGGTCTGTAGGAAGTAGTTAGGTTCGATAGTTTATTTGGTTTAATAATTGGGATAATGGTGGTTATCCGCCCGTTTTGTGGGTAGGATCCTTTGCGGAAAATTGTGTTGTATAGGCAGAGTAGTCTTTCTTTAGCATTTGTAGGTAAGTTTGAAAGCATTAGGTAGGATACCCTATCAATGCCTGGTGGTTTACCTTTAGCATTTTGTAATGCAGACTCTAGTTCGCGGAGGAGGACTCGTTGGTGTATAGGTGGCAGATATCCAACGTTGTTTATCTGCGATATATTCTGCAGAAAAATTACTATCTTGCGAATATGTAGACCAAATATTTGCGAAGGTTGCCGCAATATCTGCGGAATTCGTCAGAATATTTTGATTTGTATTAATGAAACTAATACGGTTGTGAGGGATTCCAGTCAAACGTTTAATGTCTGACCACACCTTTTTGGTAGTTGACGCTATCCTGCGTGGTGGGAGTGAATACTTCAAAACATTTCCTTTTAGCCGTCTTTACAGCTCTTTTAAAGAGGGCGTTTACTTTTTTATAATTATTCAGATTATTATCAGACATTGATATCTTGAAAGTATTCCAGTATAAATTTTTTTTTGTTTTTTTGTCACACATATAACCACGATCTTTGTTCCACCAAATCGGAAAAACTTTTGAAGACTTGAGTTTGGTTTGAGGAATCGATTTATTTGGCGCAGAACGAATCAGTTTTGTGAATGCAGATGTGGCTTGGTTGATATTGTCGATTGGAGTGGTGGGTAAACTTTTTAAAATTTCTCTTTGAAATATATTCCTGTCTGCGCGTGAAATAATAAAATTTGGGAGATGCTTATACTTTTCAAAGTGGAAATTTGTTTGAAGTAAGATCGATAAAGGAAAGTGGTCACTACTCTGAGAATAGAGGAAGCTTCCCAAATGATTCAGGGGGAGAGCTCGGGAGAGGATAGGGAAAGGTCGACGCTCGTTAGGGAAGAGTGGGTAGAAAAATGTGTGGGGGCGCCATTGTTAAGAAGAATTAGGTTGCTGTTCAATAAGAAATTCTCTATGATTGCACCCCTTGTGTTAGATTTTCGGGAACCCCAAAGTGTGTCAAGAAGAAAGTGTATTCCACGCGTTGAAGTCCCCAGTCCATAAAACCGTTTGAGGTAGTTAGGTAAGTAAATCTCTCAAATCGGTTTCGTTAAAAACTTGCTGGGGTGGTATATACGTATTAATGATAGTAGAGCTAAAATTTGAGTTGATTTTAAGAACTATTGTTGATGGTGTGGAATTTAAATCGATAATTTCATATGGTATGATTTTTTTTTATTAAAATGCAAACGCCTTGCTTATTGCTTTCGATGTTATGTAAATTCGAAAAATAACCGCTGTATTGCCTAGGACAGGAAATGTTGTTACTGGGAGTAACTGAGATATGTGTTTCTTGAATACAAATAATGTCTGGGTTTCGCTCTTTTAGAGTAATAAGAGTTCATCATAATTGTTGTTATACCCGTATATGTTTCACTGGATGATTTTAGGCGTCATTAATAAGACAGAGAGAAAAAATTTTTTGTTTATCTGTATATAGTATGTTCAGATATCGTTTGTATTAAATTTAATCTTCGGATGTATTTAATACTTGAGTGCTGGAAAGTACTTGAGAAAGGTCCATCCCTTTCGAAAGGTGTGGATTGGAATTGAGAAGACGGAGAGAATGGTGGGTTTGATGTCCTTGTATAAAATTCAGCCTTTCCGTAATCATTTTAGTAGCCATGTCCACACAGTATTGGTTGAAGAGATATCCATACCTATGAATCGCATTAAAGCTATCTTCCCTTACCTTTTTTGTGGAATAAGCGCCCCACTGTTTGGACAAGTTTGCGGTATATTAATACAATAACCGTCCTCACTATTCAAAACGATGAACCATGAACGATGAAGTTCTGATACCCTATGGAGAGTGTTGTCACGTGAATGTAAAATAATATCACGGGGGCCAGAATTTTCGTTAACCATCAATACTGCGACCTCATCTGTGACGGCGCATTATAGCGGCTATAATGTTTATTAGCGGGGCGCTTGTCCGCATGGATTACAACCTTATAATTATTCGAATTAGTGGGCATATGGTCTATAGATGTCTTGAAACTTCTAACATACACATTATTTGCTCGAAGAATTTCTTGAATTGATTTTAAAATGTCTCGTTGAAGAGTTGGTGGAGCACTTTGACGTAAAAAAAGTTGTTCCTCTTCGGACGAAAAATATATTTGCAAAAATTTTGGTGTTGTGTTCGTCGCTGGCAATAAACTCCCAATAACGTGGAAAACTTGTCCATGTATTTTAAACGTTGGCATGAAATTACCCTCTCTAACTTCATTACAACCAAACGAAGTCATAGCGAAACAACCATTGTATTTTCTTATATTTTTTTTTAAAGTGACAGGACGACTGATGCTCGCCTGTAAGCAGCGCTTCGATTGTCTGCGGAGGCTCACCTATATCTATTAGTTTTACATGCTCTTGTTACAACACATACCTGGTGCCTCTTTCACCCACTTTTTAGCCTTACAAAAATTGCAAATGCCATTCATTCGACCAATGAATAAAAGGGAATGGTCCAAATAATTAAAATTCTGTCTATAGTTAAACGCTGATTTGAAAGCAATCGCCCCTTGTTTATTCGGCATCATTTGCAACCTTACATTCTCTACTCGATTTGCACTCTCGTCGACCGTTTCATTTCGTCTTAGCTGAATTTGCCGTCTATTTGATGAAGATCTAAATAATTGAGACTTTGCTTTTGGCATCTCTGAAAGCTTTTATTGTAAAAACCATATATTTATTATTAACCAAATTAGTTTCGCTTAAATCTAATCTTTACCTTTTGATTCAAAGACAATAAATTTCCAATTTTACTCTACCCTTTGCAGAATACGATCATAAATACAATAAAGTTAGAAGAAACCAGCAAGTATTTCGCAGACACACWYGAAAACCACATTACATCTTAATATTTGATTTTATTGGTTTTTGGATGTTCCTTACGGAGAGCGTTCTGTTTTTATTTTCAATGTGCTTTGTTACAAAAAAGTACAAAGACAATAAGAAAAGCAATTCAAGCAACGGTGCGTTGCTGCAAAATAAATAACTGCAAAACAGAGTAAATATAGTTGACACTGTATTTACATATCTAAATACATGCATACATACGGCAATTTATGCGAGCATTCATATATGATCATTTATATATGCAAACTTTTTTGCTTTGTACTTTACTTCAATAAGTTATGTAGCAAAAGATGCGAGAGATGGAAGAGACCCTTATGCTGGAAAAGATGTGCAGAGATGGAAGAGAGAGAGAGTGCATGCCGCAAACGATAAAGGGCACACGCACACACACAAAGCGCGTGTTTGCAATATTTTTGGTTTTTGAAAAACTTCAACCCAAAAGAAAAGGATTTGATTTCGGAAAATTTAAAAAATAAGTATTCCACTCGCGAGCCTAGAGCAAATGCTTTATTTAAAAAAAATATATAAAAATCGCTTCAGAACTTTAGGAGATTAACCGTTACAAACATTTTTCATATAAGCGATTTTATATAATTAGTATAGATAACCGATTTTTTCTACCCTTACACATCCTAAGACTCCTAACCCGAGGTATAGAAATAGAAGAATGTATCCGCCTTGTCGAAGAAATACAAACTTCGATATCCACTGTAAAAAATAAACCATATTTTGAAAAGCTTAATGCCAACAAAGTATAGAAACAACAATTTAAAACATTGTAAAATAAAATTTAAATATGATAGATTTAAGAGAACAAAAAATTATAAAAATGCATTTAAAATACTTGAATATTTGAAGTTTTTTTTATTACATATTTTAGCGTTATATGATTTTGCAATAGGGCACTGCAAAACTAGACCGATTGGGAGAGCAAATGACGCCATATCTTTTCCCGCCCTTTTGGCATTTCTTTTCAGCAACATTTTCCATTTCATCATGGAAAGATATGCGATTAGACAACAAGTCAAAATTATTAAAATTTCCACCGAAATTCGGAGTCAGAGTCCCTTAACTTTTTTTTTAATAAAAGAATTAGTTATTCGTGTGAAAGTAGATTCGTACCTACATCATTGCATCCCGAAAAAATTACGATTTGGTGCGGTTTATGGAATGAGAATCGCTACCGCTCAATCATAACCGTTTATTTTTGGCCCGAATTGGAAGATATGGACTTGGCAAATATGTGGTTCCAAAAGAACAGCGCCACAAGCCAGACAGCGAAAGTCACAATCGATTTATTTTAAACCAAGTTTGGTTTAGGTGTTATCTCACGTTCTAGTCAATTGGTCGCGTCGGTCGTGCGATTTGACGCCATCAAACCAGTGACGACTGATGAACTTCGTACGAATATCGAAGGTAAAATTGCAGCAATATCGGCCCATTTGTGCTTGGAAATCGTCGAAAATTCGGTTTAGCGTCTAGACTTCTGGAAGCGTGCTCGTGGTGGCCATACAAAGAAATCGTGCTCGAAGAACAAGAAGGTAAGTAAATGAATTTTATGGGATTTTTTTTTAATAATTTGCAAATAATTACTTCATTTGTTTTTATAACATTGGAAATCAATAAAAAGCAGCAGCAGCAAATAAAAATTGTTAAGTACCTAAGTAGTGGAAATAAGTGTGTGTTGTTTGAAATTGGCCTGCGCAGTACAATACAACACGCGAAAATAAATACATATGTATTTAGTACATATGTATATCTTTTCTGCGTTTAAGGCGGCCTGCCTAATCCAATGTATTTTATATGTAAAAAAAAATGTTGGTTTTATATTATGTATTAAATGATCATTTTTATTTAAATAATTTTCTTTTCAGATTTTATCACTATTTTTATTTAAT
>NW_017534596.1:24017-25418 GCF_001853355.1 Bactrocera latifrons
GATTGGAAGATGTTTGAAAAATAATAAAATTAATAATTTCAATATTAAAAATTTTTGTTTGAAATTTTAAAAGTAGTAATCAAAAAATGCAACCCTCCATCAGCTGACGATTAATGTAATTAGAGCAGTTGAGCTATATTTTTAATAATTTATATGAGACTGCTGAATGAGTGCAACAGAGATGCATGATCCCATGTATAAGTACGAATGAGGGGAAAAGTGGTTAGAATCTTCACGCGGCCTATGGCGAACTCTCCACTTTTTAGGGTTTCAAAACCTACTGTTTCCCTAGTTTCTTCGCCACTCTTGGCTGGTAGGGTACACATATTAACTTATACATTTGCATGTTTTCCGCCATCTTATATCCGGCAATCACACTCACCTTTTTGCTTTCGTTTATTTTCTTACTCAGTTCCCTCTAAAAATACTCAAATTAAACAAATACATACACATTTACATATTTAAATGCAAGTGTACTAGAATGAGCTAAAAAAATATTTCAAGGATTTCGCAATTTTTACTCAAGAAGTAGGAGGACCTAGACATCCCCGGAATCTTGCCAGGAAGCATGAGAGGTAGATTGTCCAAAAACACGTAGCAGTTTAATTTAGATAAATTAATCCAAAGTGAGGAAAAAATAAAGTCTTGGAAATATTTTTGGCGACAGTTTTTCGACTTAGGAAAGTAATGGCAGAATCGATGCACAGCATCGGATAACTTCAGAGGTCAAACCATAGCTGGACGGTAACCAGTAAAGTCTTTAGTCCTACTAATGGATACCCACTGTCCAGAAATTTCAAGCCCTTCAAATCGTCGGGAACGGATGGTTTATTCCCAGATGAATTACAGCAAATAACAGTCTGGTTATTAACCATTCTCAAAGGGGCGCTGAACTTAAACTATATTCCTTCGTTATAGAGGAAAGTTAAAGTAGTATACATATAGATACATAGATACATACATGTACAAAGGATTTCAGACCAATTAATCTCACCTCATTCCTCTTAAAAACTTTGGAAAGACTAACAGAAATACACAAAATACATATAAGCACACAAATTAAACATGGAAGACTCTTTTTAATTTTTTAAAAACATCAAGCCAGGGGCCATACACCTCTGAATCTTTCAGAAAATTAATTAAAGGGATGCTAACAAGCAGGCCAATAATTACAACGTTGGTTCTTCTATGATATGCTGATCTATCCAAAGGGGTACAAATGTTGGTGGATTTGGGAAAGTACATAGTGGCTATATGTTGTGCCCTGCGGTGACGATGTGGCATTTTTAGTAAGAGGTAAATTCCCGAAGGAGGATGGAGTCATGTGTAGAAGTTCACGCAAGTGAGGAAAGTTTTCTGATCGCCATTCACTTGGGAGTGGCCAGAAACGATTCTTTTACA
>NW_017534596.1:27243-28128 GCF_001853355.1 Bactrocera latifrons
GTACAGCCGCAACCGAAACCATTGGTTTTCGGAAAGTACAAAAGAACAGCTGGTACGACGAGGAGTGCCGTGTCGCAGCGGAGAGAATACAGGCTGCCTACCTCGCAACGTTACGATCGACCACAACACGTGCGGGATAGGATAGATACCGAGAGTTGRAGAGGGAAGCGAGACGCATTTGCTGACAGAAAAAGAAAGAGGCCGAAATGCGTGAGTACGAAGAGCTTGATAAGCTGGCCGATAGGGGTAGTGTTCGAAAATTCTACGAAAAAATGCGGCGGCTTACAGAAGGTTTCAAGACCGGAGCATACTCTTGTAGAACCCCCAAAGGTGATCTAGTCACCGATGCCCAGAGCATACTTAAATTATGGAGGGAACACTTCTGCAGCCTGCTGAATGGCAGTGAGAGCACAACGCCAGGAGAAGGCGAACCCGATGCCCCAATCGACGACGATGGAGCAGACTTTCCATTGCCCGACCAGGAAGAAGTTCAAATAGCAGTTAACCGCCTGAAAAACAACAAAGCGGCGGGGGCCGATGGATWKCCGGCCGAGCTATTCAAACAYGGCGGCGAAGAGCTGATAAGGAGCATGCATCACCTTCTTTGTAAAATATGGTCGGACGAAAGCATGCCCAACGATTGGAATTTAAGTGTGCTATGCCCAATCCTCAAAAAAGGAGACCCACAATCTGCGCCAACTACCGTGGGATAAGCCTCCTCAATATCGCATATAAGGTTCTATCGAGCGTATTGTGTGAAAGATTAAAGCCCACCGTTAACAAACTGATTGGACCTTATCAGTGTGGCTTTAGACCTGGCAAATCAACAACCGACCAGGTATTCACCACACGCTAAATCTTGGAAAAGACCCATGAAAGGAGAAT
>NW_017534596.1:28924-43021 GCF_001853355.1 Bactrocera latifrons
TTTTCGAGAGAAAAGTTCTGCGAAAGATTTATGGTCCTTTGCGCGTTGGCCACTGATGAGCTGTACGAGATATACGACGGCATTGACATAGTTCAGCGAACTAAAAGACAGCGGCTACGCTGGTTCGGTCATGTTGTCCGGATGGACGAAAACACTCCAGCTCTGAAAGTATTCGACGCAGTACCCGCCGGGGGAAGCAGAGGAAGAGGGAGACCTCCACTCCGTTGGAAGGACCAAGTGGAGAAGGACCTGGCAACACTTGGAAATCTAATTGGCGCCACGTAGCGAAAAGATGTGTCTACGCCAATCAAGAAAAAGAAGAAATTCCCGAATACCCTCGCAGAGCAGCTAGTATATGAGCTTTTACAACAACGCAAAATCAGACATTAAACGAAATTTTACACTTGCTGCCAAAAGACTTATTTTTGTAATAAAACTGTAAGCAACTGCCAATGAAGTCAACTCTTAGGCTGAGGGAATCCTCCCAATTAGTCGCCTGCAATAAGGGCTATTCTTTGATACTTAGTAAGTTCCCGTTTCTACCCATTACCACAGATTTTCGAAAGCTTATAGAACTGAAACGAAATTCGGTCCCCAATATTGCCTTCCCTTCTAAAGCGAAAGGGCGAGGTAGACAGGGGCGCAGAAATTAGAATCTATGCGGAATTGTTCAAACTAGATAATCGAGTGAGAGCTGATATATTTCAGCAAAATTAGATGCCAAATCGCCTTTCCCACACAGCAGTGTCTTCCAAGCGGAAATCACAGCAATAATGGAAAGTCTTATTATTCTAGTAAGAAACGTGCTCACAACAAGGAATATATTTATATACAAGTATATGGATAGCTGAGCGGCGTTGAAATCACTGGTCTAACATCACCATAAACTTGCAATGGTTTCTTGGCCATTAATTGGTAACTGCGAAGATGATAGCCAGCTCAGGTCCCAACGTACAATTAGACCCCGAAAAAGAGGGTATTTAAATGCGCCTGACCACTTGTAGGTATTAAAAGGACCGCCTCAGTGTGAAATKATCGAAAAATCGAATATTGTGCATTATCGGATAGTATACTCAAATTCTCTCAATTTGAATTTTAAATTGAAATTATTACGCCCTCTACAGCTGATTTCTTGTAGAAAGAGAACATACTCCAATCTTTAAACGCGTTTTTCTCAGAATGGTGTTTTTCAATCCTTGTATTCTTTTCTACGAGAAACTGTCGAAAAAAGACCCAAATTCCAAAATTTTTGTTCAAATCGCCCCCATTTTGCCACACTAAAACAAAAACAAAAAACAAAAAAGGCTTTATAGCGGGATAGCGACTTTCCTACAGGTTAATATTCCTTTTGAAATTGTTTTAGACCGAAATTGCAACCGCAATCGTGAACTTGTTAAGCCCGACGACTTCGCATCAATTTTCTTTCCAATTCTCACGGGACAAAAGACTGTGAAAGCAATTTCAATTGTGTATATTGTCAACGGCGACATCACGAATTGCATTTCATAACCAATCTCCAGAATATGAAGAAAACTATATAGAATCTCGTAAAACTGAAGGGTTAGTGGTGGCAACCAAATCATTTAACACTGAAATCCCGAATCCCGAAAACGGGGAGGAACAACCATGTTCCTCAAAAAGAACAAAAGCTCAAGCAATCATTCAGAGAATGGAAGCTGACTTATTTTAAACACTGCGGCCATCTCTGTTGAACATAGAGAAGATCTTTAATCTAAGGCGCAGAATCAGGTAGAATTGACAATCGAAAATTTCAATTTTAAATTGGACAACATTTTCCAAATAACCATGATATCTCCAAACGCGGATATAACAATGAATGCACAAACCATAGTTCTACTGCAACTCACAAAATTGCTTCCAAGTAAATAAAAAACAAAGGGAATAATTCTCATATCTCAAATTAGCAGACTCCAACTGCCACAGCCCGTCACAAATCAATATATTATTAGATAATAACTTAATACCTTGATTCTAAGTGGCCAAGTCACAGAAAAAATTAGTTCTTTCAAAACTCAACTTGAAAATAATGCAAACGAATATTGAAATAATAAACTCAAAAAATTCTAGAAAATAGAATTACCTGAAATCACACACCCTTCAGAAGAAAACCAAATATGCGAAGCCCTGTTCAAAAACCAATATGATCGCTTTGCTGTGCGATTCTCATTCAAGCCCACCTCTTCTAAAACTATTACTCTATTCTCGTCTAAAATAGTCAGTAGTCACGCAATTCCGAAGTTTGAAATTGTGGCACTCTCGCAATATCCCTTCGCTTTCACAATTCAAACAGCTAGACATTTCTTCGAACGAGTTCCACTTCTACCCATTAAGGGATAAATTATGAAATTCTTCTCCATAAGAGACGTCAATAGAAATCGATCCAAAAAGTACCCAGTGCAGGGGAATGTGTCATCATACAGGWATATGCTTTCCTTCAACYGAATGGCGACTAGGTCGCATTGAAAAGATCCATCGGGAACGAAATAGTCATGTACAAGCGCAAACTGTCATCAACGACTAGTAAAATTGTGTTTCCTTCGGAACACCGGAGTACCGCGAAATCAAGCGCATAAATAAAATTAAAAACGACGATTAATTCGCTTAACTCGAAGTAGTATTGTTTTACAATCCGTACGTGCAAACTTAAAAGTAACGAACACGATTAAAACTAAGCCACAAAAAATATCTAGTATAAGTATGTATTATATCAACATATCCAATATAAAATAAAGTCGATTTTTCTATCCCTATATCCCTTTGTATGCTTAAGTCTTTAAAAGTACGCAACGGATTTTGATGCAGTTTTTTTAATAGATAGAGAGATTGAAGAGGAAGGTTTATATGTAAAATAACATCCATTAAATAGTGGAGAAATACTGTTATTTTTGAGGTTTAAGGTTGAGCTCGTAAATAATTACATTTTTTCCGCTTACATTGAAAACCCAG
The DNA here is from genome assembly GCF_001853355.1 of Bactrocera latifrons. Lineage (NCBI taxonomy): Eukaryota > Metazoa > Arthropoda > Insecta > Diptera > Tephritidae > Bactrocera > Bactrocera latifrons. The sequence goes on from NW_017534596.1 coordinate 31,892, forward strand.
GCTGAACCGAGATTTATAAAAATAATGTACTAAGTATTGTACCCATTGAAAAGGTCTACAGAAAACTAGCGTTGGTATATCTCTATCTCTTATGGATATGCCACATTAACATTTTTTTGTCATTAACTTTTTACGACAAATAATGGTTAATTTTTAACCAATACAGTATTAATCGTTATTCAATTAAATATCTTAAATACCTTTAATATAGATCTATATGGCTCCTTACAGTATTTGATTTAAGTGAATATTTTCGAAGATATTACAGATTTAAAAATTGGGCGACATAGCGTTTGCGGCGATACCGTGCCAATAAAGGCGCATCGGAGGCTGCGGAGGAATATTTAAACAGAAACGATGAAGTATATGCGTACTATTTCAAACTTATCCTTACTCAAAAATAATACAATTGCTAAATATTTGAAATAGTAGAATAGAACTGCAACCAAATATACAGTGCAATGGATTATAACTGGCTCAGTAATCAGCCGATGAATATTATACTACGTGCATTCCCAAAAAATTACGTCATAACCTTGCCATCCGACTTTTTAGTCTTTCTGCGTTTGAAGTCCGGTTCATCATGTGCAATCCACTATGATGCCTGTCRATTGGACTCCAGTGTGAAATGATTCAGCTGTATTTCTATTGTCACACACCGACGCAAAAATTCGGGTTTATTGCGATTAAAGAACACTCAAACACTCCTCAGACTAAGCAATTCGTTGTTTTTATTAGAATATGAACTTGACAGGCACACACTTTTCACAGAGCTTTCGCCTCTTTAGAGCCTCTACTGTCTTCATTATCCTCAGTGCTAGCATTTTTCCAACTTAGCAAATATATTTTCAACAGTTGATTTCCTTGGTGTAGAGCACAAATTCACCGGTATTTTCCCAAAAAAAGCAAAGCTTTATAAGGTGCTTTTCAAAGTAAACAGGACTTAAAAAAAAAAAAGAACAAATGGTTTTTTCGGCAAAATCAGTTTATTTTATTCAAAATAGTCTTCTTCTGCATCAATACAGCTTTTCGCACGGTCCAAAAGCATGTCTAACGAGTGTTTAGCTCGTTGGCCGGTATGACTTCCAGTATGCCCGTGCAAGCCTTTTGAATAGCCTCTACGCACGGTGGTCGTCAGTCAATTTGTGCGGAACAAACCGTGCACACACCTTTCATAAGCCCAAATATTAGGTCAAAATGGGATAAATCGAATTTTTGGAGATGTTCAATTCTATTCCATGAATTGCAATGATGATTTTTGATGAATTCACGCACAGTTTCGATGGAATTTCCGGTGATTACGGATTTTGATTGGCACACATGTTGATCATCATTTATGTCCTCACGACCACTTTGAAAACGTTGAAACCACTAGTGCACTATGCTACGAGATAGGCAATCATAGAGCCATAAACTTGTATCATCAAATGAAACGATTCGGTAAAACTTTTACGAATTTTAAAACATAATTTAATGTTGGCTCTTTGTTCGAAATAATAAAAAAAGGATCCTTTAGTATACATATACATTATATTGATATATCCATCTCTAACAATAAACAACATAATTCAAATTATGAGGCAAATCATGTTTTAATATATATTCCTAATCCAATAAAAATGGACATAGAGGATAGCCAAAGTACTCCCAAGACTTGGTGGTCCACAATTGCTACGCCTAGAGCATAACTCCACCCTCCAAGCACATGTTTCGAGTCAGCCAATTAGCAATTTGAAAGGCATAATCGATCACATGTCCTAAAGAAAAGCACCATCTTCAAGAGTATAAAGCCTGTTCAATGCCAACAGATCGCTAGAGGCCACTTCCACTGCATGAATTGCTTAACAAATACTCAACTGAGTGATCAATCCMATATTGTTTACGACCTCATCATCCTCATCATATCTTCCTTCTCCGATTACGCGGTATACAGTTGCTATAACGGGCACAGGCAATTTGGAGAGTATGTCATAAAAATGGGCTTGCCATATAAAAATATTTGTCGCAGCTCAAGCCAAGAATATAAAAACGGGTTTCTACTTCCTCTGCGAATGCCCAGCTTATCACAAATCCAAATACTTGGAATCAGACAAACCTTGAATGGTTTTTCACAAAAAGCATAACGGATATAAGTAGTTTCAGAAGAGAAGGCAACATTGGGGGGCTCAAATTTATGTTTAATTCTATAGGATTTCGAAAATCTGTGGTAGTGAGTAGAAACGGGAACTTTCTAAATATTTTAGAATGGCCCTTATTATAGACGACTAATTGAAAGGATTCCCTGAGCTAACTTCACTATCTTAGAGAACAAGTCTGTTTCTATTTAGTGTAAAATAACGTTTGGTGCCTCACTTGGCATTGTTCTAAGAACCCCGCTGATTCACATACTAGCTAATTTTTGTTTACCTTTCGTTCGCCTTACAGCGTTTCTTTTCCATTACTGATTATCATATCAATAAACCGTATGTCACAATCGGCATTATATGCAACTGCTGTGTAGAGTAAATGAGCTACCCGAGSGGCCCACCATCTTTTTATAGGTGTAAAGTGCCGTAGCTGCTTTCATTACCCTAGCGTCCAAATTTGGATTCCATGAAAGATTCCGGTCTAAAATAATTCCAATGTAGCGTGCTTTCTCTCCTATTATTAGCTTTGTACAGTAGTATAGTCTAGTATTCTCTGTTTCCTACTGAACGCTACTAGCTTTGTCTTAMTATCATTTATGGTAATTTTAGTACGGATACCGATACCGGTTTATGTCGTTTAATTTTGTTTGCATAAGCTTAGTGGGATACTTGTTATTATACATAAACTTTTCGCAGATCTCGTTTGCCAATAAATCATCGTGGTATGTGTAATAGCATACTTATGGAGTTGGTATTGAGCATTGTCTACTATTTAATTTCAACCACTTACCATTCCACAAATCATATCAGCTAGAGTCTTTAGTGTATCACTATTCCTCTTTGCAAAAGTCTGCTCTGTTTTTAAGCATGTCGAAAGTTCTGCTTGCAATTTTACTGAATTATTATTGAATTATAAGTTTATCTTATATATAATGTTTACCATTATTTTCAATTGTAAGCGCCTGAACGCGATGATTCAATGTCATGTTCATTTCATTTAGACGTTGTAAACGATTTCGAAGAGCATCAAATATCTTAGCATCCTGATCACTGTCGCATTTAGAGCTAAGGCCTGAATCAGAATCATTGGAGCAGCTTTTAAACGACATTGCGGTAGAAGCTTCTAAGTTAATGAGCTGCTTGCGAATGGAGTCTAACTTTCTATAGGCTTCTGCTTTTTCACTTTCCTAATCATATATCACATTTTTAGTAATTTTAAAAACGATAATTTTATTGTATCACTCTATTTACTGATTTTTTTAAAATATCTGACAGTCGCTTTCGATGATATTCTAGATTATGGCTTTTAAACTCCTTGGTAACTTGAAAAAGTTCGTTTAATTCAATTTCTAGAGCTTTTAGCTTTTGTTGTTCCACTTGACCGGCATTACTCAATGAATCATATGACAAATTTTCAGCAATAAATGAAACCTGTAACAAATGCTTTATATACAAAAGCATATTTTTATATATAAATAGCGAGGCGTACCTGGTTGCATGACATTAACCCAGCAGACACTTGTGTCGAAGCACTTCGTGACGACAGTTCCTCCAAGTTGATCGGTGGCATACTATAATTGGACGAAGCTCCGGCACATGTACCACAAATACTTAAACCGTTATCAATTAGCTTTTGGAATGGTAATAAAAAGAGAAAGTGAAAAATTTATAGCCGAAACTAAATCCGTTTTTAACAAACACACAAAAGAATGTCAAAAGCAGATTAATGAAAATAAAACGTTGATGTTTTGGAACAAATTTTGTTAAAGAAAATGAATTAAGAAAAAAGTGAAAACAGAATTTTTAAGACAAATTTTTGTTTGTTTTAATACACAAGTATGTCAAAAAGACAAAAATTTCAAAATCTGAAATATGAATTCAAACACATTTGATTTAGAGACCTTGGTATTGACACGTTTCAAATCATTTCGCAACTCTTTTATAACATTGTCCTTTAGCTGAATCTTTTGTTGCGCCTTCTGTATCTCATCCTCTAAGCAGCTAATTCGTCGCCTTAAGTCACAGATTTCGTCATGTTTTTCAGCTACCTCATCCGCTAAAGCACGCAAATTTGAATTGGAGTTATATTGATTTGCAAGGCAACTCTGTAAAGGAATATTTATCAAAAACTGTTATTTAAAAGCTTACACTACACATCTACCTTTTTGCATAGATCTAATGAGTTATCTGTTACATTTTTCTAGAAGAAAAGAAAAAAGAAAGGAAAAAATATATAAGTACAAATTTTAATTTCTTATTCGGAGGAACAGGTGAGAACTCTCTGAGCTTGCGGGCATTAGATTAACAAAAATAAGTATGAACGTATACATATGTATGTATGTTTATACATATATACCTATAGTATATACAAATTAAAAAATATAAGCCTTTTACCTCAAACGTGTTGAAACTTTCTTTATTAGACTGTAAAGAGTGAATTTTAAAAAATATTAGCTTCTAAATAAAAGTTTAAAAAAAATAATAAATCTCTCTCCCTCTGCAACAAATTTAATATATTTGAAAAATTACTCACTTTTCTTGGCTGTTTGTTTCTTTATTTTGCTTGGTTTATTTTTATAAAACAGCTGTTAGCAGCAAAATGCTTTTCACCTCACAAAATGACTTTTTTTTTTGCTTTTTTCATGTAAGGTTTGTGCGAGAATAACCTCCAAATAACCTTAATTATTTAACATAATAATAACAATATTTTTTAACACATGTTTACCATATGTTAAGAAATATGGGCATGATTCAATTATAGAAAGTTGTGTTGATTCGGAGCGAGATTCCGCCCTACGAAAAAAGTGTTTGTATTCATAATGTCAAAATCAAAAAAAAAAATAACCCTGGTCGGTCCAACACTGGGGTGTGTATAGTTCTTTTGTGTCGAACTACTTTCTGCACTGGCAGCCTTCGGGCGCGCTTCAAAAGAAATAACCCTCGAACACATACCCGAACACCTATATTAATCAAAAGGAGAGAAATACTATAAAACTTTGCATTCTATAATAATTTTATTCTATTTATTATGGTAGATCAACCATAGGAGCTATAAAATGTGTCATAGAAAGCGTAGAAGCCGCGCAGCGCAGATGGCATAAATATAAAAGAATAGTGTTGTTGGCGACTCTAGACGTCTGAAACGCCTTCAACAGCGCTAAATGCCTAGATATGATCGACGCCCACGAGAAAATCTTCAAAATACCCGACTACCTCAGGCCTATGGTGCGGAGCTACCTCAGTAACAGGAAACTGCTGTACGAAACTAAAGAGGGACCACGACAGATAGCAGTCACGTCGCCAATGCTTCAATCGGCCTTCTAGCATATGAAAGTAAAAAGCTGTGGGAGCTAACGAAATCACCCGGTAATAACAAGAGCGCAATACGACAAATGAGGAAAGATACGATAACATCGTGGCAACAAAGATGGGAGAATGAAAGTCGCGGCAAATGGACGGCCAGGCTGATAAAAGATCTAGATTTGTGGGCAAGCCGTAAATTCGGAGAAGTAGACTTTTACAAAACCCAGCTGTTATCCGGCCACTGATACTTCAAAACGTATCTCTACAGAATGGGAAAAGTCGAAGAGCCCTCATGCCTATACAACGACGCGACAGAAGACGACGCTGAACGCACATGTGAGCGCTGGCAACGAGAACGCACCGCCGTAGAAGACATGGTCGGCCCAATAAACGCTGRCAATTTAATCAGCGTCATGTTGGAGAGCGAAGCAAACTGGAGGATTATCCAGAAATACGCAGTRCTCTTGCTACGCATCAAAAAGTGGGACCTGGACSCAGGTGTGCAGATGTAAATCTCTCAATGAGAAAAATGCAACGCCACCCTGAAGTAATGCAAGTTCGGTCCCAGGGTGGGCGACGGTTCCTTAGAGGGGGGGTTTTTAGTGACCTTCAAGTGGCACATACCGCTACTGTGACGATAGCGCCGGTGATGCGGAAAACACTTTCCACCCCCTCACCCGCAAAAAAAAAAAAGATATGGTATATAATCCATATAAATATATGAAACAATATTTCATTTTGATTCATTTATATCCCGAAATATGAAACAGATTTTTGATTATACTTTCASGACACAAGTATGGCAACACTGCTATTTGTCATAAATGTAAACACACAAATCTCTTGAAAGTTTGAATGTGCAAAATAGTTTTTAAAGTATATTTAAAAATACACAATTAGTGTAAATTTTTGATATACTCGAATGTGTATTAAATATATATATTAAATATATATGCAATTAAATATATATTAATTAAAAAATGTGTGAAAGTTCACTATGTTTAAATAACGAGCATTATTTTTACAWTGTTTTTTTTTAACTTGACACAGAAATATCTCGAAAACTATGAGTCTGATGTGATGTCGGGTATATGTGTATACATTTTTTAATCCTGAGGTCCTCCTCTATCCATCCGTACCATAAAATCGCGACGCCAAAAGAATCGTAATATTGCCCAGGCCTTTACCAAAGGAATCAGGAAGACGGGARAAATATTTTCTACAAAGTCTTTCCGCACTATTCCGTGCAAACAATAAGTTGAGTAAATATACTTCTATAAAAAGACAAAATTTGCAAAAACTGAATTAAAAATAAAATATGAGCAAGTTTATTACCTTTAAAAAATCACAATTATGTCCATTGACCTATCAATTCAATGATGTTCATTCCAATCTAAGCCGTAGGCAACAAATACTTCGAATACTTGTATTAATTATTAAAATACCAACTCATCTATAAAAGCATTTAAGTTTCGTCTTCTTATGCGCTCTAAGTACGACTACGAATTAGGTTGAGCGAAATATCAATCATTTCTTAATTTCAGAAAACCCCTAATTCTGTTACACGGTTTGAAGAATTTAATATTTTACAAGTTTTTATTCTATTAGCCCGATTAAGATTTTTTTGGATTTTAATTTTATTTTATTTCATTTTTGCGAAATATGTTCATATCACATATTTGGAGGAATCCCTAAAAGCTGAAGATGACAATAAATTGCTTAGGATCTGCAACGCTGTAGTTGAATCACTATAGACTTAGACTTTAACTGAATCTGCAACATTGCACACTTAAATTTTGATACTAAACCAACGAATGTGACGAGAAAATTAAACTAAACCACATTTATTTATGATTATTTGTTTAGAAAAATTTTGTAACAGGTATTCTATTTTTTCAGCTATTATAAACCAATATATTTTTTTCAATTGTGAAAAAGGCATTGACACAAATAGCTGAAAAAATAGAACAACAGGTATTTTCAATTGTGAAAAAGGCATTGACACAAATAGCTGAAAAAATAGAATACCTGTTGTTCTATTTTTTCAGCTATTTGTGTCAATGCCTTTTTCACAATTGAAAAAAATATATTAAATATAATACCTGTTATAAAATTTTTCAATCCCAATCCGCAACTCCCCAAAATCCTTAATGAGACACTTTTCTAAAGAATGCTTTACTGTAAAGGAAACACAATCTCTAAGTTTGGTAGAAAGTCATGCCTTATTTAATAAACTGGACTTTAATGCAATGTTTTACTGTTCTTCAATTATATTTTTATACTCTGTCAACATGTTGCTATAGAGTATTATATAATAGTTTTGTTCACCTAACGGTTGAATGTATCCCCTAAAACTATTGTGGATAGATATAGGTTTATGTATATGTATACACATATAAATCATCAGGAAGACGAGACAAGTTCAAATCCGTGTGACTGTCTGCATATTCGCCAGTCCGCTCAAGCTGTAACTTGAGTAAAAAATCGGTATTTATGTTTCCTGGCCAAAAACTAAGAATGAGTTCGTAGATCGACGTAATTGGATAACTTCCACGCCCACAATATGGAACTATAATTTCGCAGTACTAATCTTTAAAAACTATAAATCAATCACTAAATACGCCAGACACTTTAGCCTCGAATTATTATGAGAGGGCTTTATAATAGCGGCGGCCAAAATTGGGCGTGGCAGCGTCGTCTTTTAGGTGAGATTACATATCTCGGAACCTTCTCATCCGATTTAAACGAAGTTCAGTAAATGCCATTATTTTAACATTCCTATGTCACAGTGTGAAAATGGAGGAAAGTGCACTGCAACAACGGTACAAAAGTCTAGTTAATATCACATATCTCATTTGTAAATGTTTGTAATATAATTTTTCAAGATAAGGAAAAAAGGGGTCATAAGGTCATAAAAAAAACTGACACATACGAACGCCAAACCCTTTGAGGATTTTACTATACTGACCTAGTACCATCACCCTGACTTGGAATTTCTCACCCCCCAAAAATGTTCCACAGTGATATAAGTCAAGAAAATATCAAATTTGATGTAATTTATTCACGATTTCATCGAATAATGAATTTTTAATGTTCATGACATGTTCATGAAACTTATTAGAGGGTATGGCCACATCCATTTTTTCAAAAAATGTTGCCCATATGTGCACTTTGCTACCGCGATCCCCTGTGAATTTTAAATTTTAGTTTGGTGCTTTGTTATGGCTAATTATAAGTTTTCGGCTAATGGCGATTTGTGGGCGGGGCAGTTCATCTACGAACTCGTCATTTTTTTTGTTCTAAAGAACAGGTATACCAAGATATCAAGATATTTAAACTTTTACTCAAGTTACAACTTGCACGTATGGACGGACACACAGACAGTGACCTAGATTTCAACTTTTCTCATCATCCTGATCATTTATATAAGTATATAAAACCTTATATCTATCTCGCTTAGGTTAGGTTATTAGGTGAACAAAACTATTATACTCTGTGCCAACAGGTTGCCAAATAACTTTTTTCTGCCTCTTATAATAGTTTTGCYGGAAATCGAGATAAGCAGTGCCCCCCTCTCCTTCCTTTCTAGAGATCTCACCCGTACATTATTTTTCCTTTAATGTTTGTTATTCTATTTTTCGCTTGCGATGGGTTTCGATCAACTATGAATTTATTTATTTCTTATAATTTTCAAAGACTTCTGCACTAGTTTATAAGTTATGTGCGAAAAATTATTTTCGTCTCTGTATATTAAACACATAAGGTGGCGGGCCAGTAAATTACGGTTTAATATCTTTATTTTTGCTTAGTTATAGCACTTTAGTTCAACCTTCTGCAATACCAACTATACTTTGGAACCAAGTTTCGCAGCCACATCTTCATTTTTATTTAATCATTGCTTGTACGAACAGACAATCACCCGGAATGCGCAACTCATCCTATCATTTTGATTATTCATATACCATATATGTATATAACCTAAAACATATCTATATTAGTTTTAGGTGTTACAAATAATCGTTAGGTGAAATATTTACTCTCTGGCTAAGGAGCGTTCCAAATTAAACAGGACTTAAAAAAAAAAAACAGAAAAAATGTTTTTTTTGGGCAAAATCAATTTATTTTATTCAAAATAGTCTCCTTCTGCTTCAATATAGCTATTGGCACGGTCCAAAAGCATGTCGAACGAGTGTTTTAGCTCGTCGGCCGGTAGGACCGCCAGTATGCCGGTGCAAGCCTTTTAAATGGTCTCTACGTCTGCATAACGCTTTGCTTTCATCGGCAAATGCACTTTTACGAAAAGAAAGAAATCGCATGATGCCATATCAGGTGAATTGGAGAGTGGTTAATGGTTAATATGTAATTTTTGGTCAAATAATAGGTCACAATGATGTCCTTCGAATGTTGCATTCTGAACAATTTTTCCAGTCTCAACACAGACAAATTATAAGCGTGTTTCACCACGAAAATAGCAGAATTGAGCATTTTCAGTGTTAAATGAGAAAAATAATGCTAATTCCAATGTAAACAAATTTACTAGGGATTCGTTTATTTTCTATGCGCAACCGACTCGGCACATAATTTATATATGTACATATGATCCGTATATATTTGGTATCAAAGCATATAATTAGTATATATGTGCGTAAGTATGTATGTATGTATATTAAAATTTATCTACGATATCTATAGAAATCATTAAAAATATAAAATAGAGTAAAGTTTGTATTATTATCCAAATAATTGATATAAGTTAAGGTAATTAGTTTTAAATTTATACATTCACTTTAAAAGTTTTGATATAATCTTAAAAGATCTAGCGGTCGCACATGTGCTCATATACAAGTTAACACAAGCGGTGTTACAAATGTTACAAACACGCGCACTTTATTTCACCAATGTTRATAACCCTTAGCCAACATCCGGCACGAGCCTTCACCTCAATGTTAATTTGCTTAGAATCAAAAATATTAAACTTTTTATTTAATTGTGCCAATTCAGATTCTATGTAATTTGCTGGTGMAATTGTTACAATACAGATCGCACGTAATTCACTAATGCAATAATGTTGACACAGCTGTTTGAGYGATTTCCGATCAGTACSTAAATTCAATAACCTCTTCTCAGAATTTAGCCAGCAAACTTTCAGGTGCGTTAGCATAAATTTAGCGTATAAAAGAACTAGCTATTAAGATGTAAGTCAGTTATGGATTGACTCGGAATAAAGATGGACATACTGTCCAAATAAAATAAAATTTATATGTTTTCGCACTAGAAAACATAACTGGCGCCCGAGCAGATTACAAACGAGCGTAAAGCTGTATCAACCGCCGTGTAAAAGTATAAAAAAAAAGAAGCTTACAAAAAAAGCTTAGGAAAAAAAAGCTTCTTCGCTAAATATAAACATTAGCAACCGCGGCTCTAAAGACTTTTAATTCGACAAAGGCCCCTTAGTAACCTCGGTAAAAAGGAGGTACTACGTMCCAGCCTACGCGATAGAAACTCATGCTGCCTAACGAGCAACATCCAGAGGAAGACATCACTAGCCCCAWATCCTCGTTCACGCCAATMCCGGARGACGACGCAAAAGGACAAATATACGGAGAAGACGAAGACACCGCCGATTTCCAGGAGACCATCAGGGAACTAAAATACAGACAACTCTACAAAAAAAGAAAATACATCAAGAACGTAAGCTTAA
>NW_017534597.1:0-14931 GCF_001853355.1 Bactrocera latifrons
ATTTAAACTTTTGCACAACCAGCAAATTCGCTCTGACAGCGCCGCAAAGGCTCGTAACATTGTGCTCTTAGCGTTTACCTTTGTTCTCAAATAGCGCGTTCTGTCCCGCTGCTCCCCCTTAATGAGTCACCGAAGCGGTACTAGATCGTTTCTACCTTCCACCAATGAAATGGCTGCAATTTTGAGTTCCTTGTGTGGTTTGCTGTGTTAAATTTTTATATATGTACATATGTGTGTGTATATATATGTATGTGTGTATAAGTGCACTAATTTTATTTAATACAATAGCAAGGATGTGCTCGAACACTCTACCTACTACTTACTATACTTAAGCATTATGCGCTTAACCAGTCCAGGGTAGGATAGGCGRTTCACTCGTGTTCCAACAATGTTGTGAATTACTTGTTGAAAACGCTCTGAACTGACATCGCCTAATTGACATACAATACAGTGTTTTGAATAATAAACAGGTGGTTGGTTGTGTGTGTTTGCTTCTTCAGCCACTTCCTCTGCTTCGAGACTCGTATCTCTACCGCAACGGTTTTCGTACCCGTTTGTTTTTTTTTTTTTGTGAGTTCTCGGAGGGTATAGTGTGCGTGCTTTGTTTGCTAATCGCTGGTGTTAAGAGATCAGCCCAATTAACAACAAGCAGAACAATAAACCGCCTGATTACATCACATTTATGTACATACATATGTATGCGTGTGTGTGTGTGTGGTGGTGTGCGTATTTGTTCCATAAACGATCACCTTCCCGCTGATTGCTTTCATATTTTTCCTTTCAGCTATTATTAAAAATTATGCATGCTTTATGACGAGTCCATAAAAAATAATGGCAAACACATAACCTAAAAAAGAAAAGCAAACAAAAAATAAAAATAAAAATAAACGAAAAGGAAAACGAAAAAAACACCTTTTACAGTTGCATTTCTTATAGCATAAAATTTAATAAAAATATCTTTATCTTGATTTTGAACGTTCAGTTTATATGGCAGCTATATGCTATGGTGGTCTGATCTGAACAATTTCTTTGGAGATTTTAGCGTTGCTGTAAACAATAAWCTGTGGAAAATTTCGAGCAGATCTCTCGCCAAATTATAATTTTTCCATACAAGGACTTGACTTTGATCATTTGATTTGYATGGCAGCTATATTCTATAGTGGTTCAATGTGAAAAAATTTTTAAATTCTTGCAGCACTGCCTTGTAGAATGATCTATACCAAATTTCGTGAATATATCTTCTAAAATAAAAAACTTTTCCATACAAGCACTTGATTTTGAACGTTCAGTTTATATGGCAGCTATATGATATAGTGATCCGATCTAAAAAAAAAAAACAATTTTTCGCTGACTTCCCGCGCAATCTTAGGGAGGCGTCTATGCCAAATTTCGTGCAGATAATTTCACAAAAAAAAAAAAATCCATATAAAGACTTGATTTTGATAGTTCAGTTTGTATGACAGCTATATGCTTTGCTTTAGTGTTTTGGTATCAGCAGTTCCTGCAAATGAGCAGCGTCTCGTAGAGAAAAGCACGTATACAAAATTTCAGTTCGGTATCTCAAAAACTGTGCAACTAAATGGCAAACTTATTAAACCGCGTTGAGTGTATAAAAGTGTTTCAACGCCCTAACGACTTGTGCGTAAATTAAAAACATAATATTTTTCGCATGACTAACTCATGCCACACAATGCTGGTCAAGCAGTCTAGCCTCTTACTAAGCGCTTTCCCACAAAAACGCACGCTTACACACATGCATATGTACATATATGCATATATACGCATACATAATCAAACATATCCTTTATATCCTGCGTATGTCCACTTCTTGTTAATTTGCTAAGTCGCACGTGAGAGTCGCCAACTTAAGGAGGCATATCTAAATAAATATGTTAATATGTATGTATGCTTGTCTGTACGTGCCTTCCTGTTTAAATAATCATGGTCAATTAGTTTTATTTAACTACAGCTGTTAAACAATTTAAAAGGACAAATAGCAGCAGGATCAACGGCGCTACTTGATTGCGRCCAATTCAATGTGACAACCAGCTGTGCGTGTTATCCCACTCACCGCTCCACTTACCTACATTTCAGCACTCTTTCTCTTCATCTCTCTCTGTGCCACCTGCGGTTGGTTACAGCTAAGCTTTGACTTAGCCTTATTGCTTTGCGTAGTTGGTTGCGTGTGCAGTCCACGAAATGTCCTGCGTTTGCAGTTAGCCAACAACAACAGCAATTTAAAAATGCATTGAACCATTGAATAATGCGCGGTTTAAGCGGATTAGATCGTTAAGCATTAGCGCTTAATCACTTGCAAGAACTTCGAAAGTATTTTCCTTGATTACTTGTGTTTAAAATTTATTTGACATGTGTGATCTTTTWCAGTTTAGTGAATGTCTCCAGCTGTTTTGCTGGCCTTTGTTTGCAATAACATTACAAATTGAGACAGCGGAAATCCTTCTAATTAGCGTTCACTTGGTTGTACAGAGTTTGAGGTTAGCTCACCTCTTATTTGTTGTTGACCAACTAAAACCTGTGTGATAATACAGAGGTCTCCCACATGATTTCTATACAAAGTGATTTTGCATCTTAGGTGCCGTTTAAAAAAATTTGTTTTCTTTTTGGTATTTGAGGCTTGTTTCTACACACATCGTGTGACGAGAAAGTTTAGAGCCTTTTCCAGAATCCTGAGATTCGTAATGCTTTTAGAATGTACCGAGATCTAAAGCCGGAGATTMTTCTTTTTAGATGTTTTTCACTGTTTAACACATAGTTCTATTTTCGTTATACAATTCCTTACTTTTTTTCTGCGTCCTCTTGTGAATATTGAATTCGAATTCGAAATCGAAGTTGAATATTTTTAAATTGTCTCAAGACCTCAAGCTCTTTTTGTGGATTCATTTTTGGGACACAAACTCTGCACTTTTGGCTTCCTTTCTGATTTGAGATTCGTCTTTTCATGTCTTTTTCGTGAACTCGATTGCTTTGGATTGTCTCACGACTTCAATATTGTTTTTTTTTTTCGGATTCATTTCTGATACACATGGTCTACCTTTACTTTAGCCCCATTGAGTATGGCTCCACCTTTTCAAGGARGAAAAAAATATGCTCCTTCCAGTATTTCCTTTTGAGTTTTTCTAGAAAGTTCTATAAAGTCTGTAAGTATTACCTATTTGCCTAGTTCGTTGATATTCAGAAGCGCTTCAAGCGAAAAACTTCCAGCGTTTTAGTGATCTAGATATTCTTAAATTCTCTGGCTTCTTTATAAAAATTTAAGCACGGCTGCTGAGTTCAACATTTTTCATTAATTTAACCAATATTTTGAGCCACATAGGAACTTTAGTATGAATTTCTTCCCTAATTCCTTGAGGAGCTTTAAGGATTGTTTGAACAGCTGTTTGACTTTGCTTCTTTTAGATTTTTGTGAGTAAATGTTTCAGTTATAAAAAATTAACTGATTTCCGAACCGATCTTGCATTTTAAGATCAGATGCTGAGGGCAATGATAGATGTATGTTTGTAGAGTCCCACACATGGCAACTGAGTATTTGGATCAGGTAGAAATCTAGGTCCCCATATTGTCTATCTATCCACGAAWGTATTTCCATCAGTCTATGGATCCATYGTCCTTTGCGTGAAGTTTGCAACCGTTGCTGCCACATTGCAATGTTTTTGATTCTCTCCTTTCTTTTTTTTTTTGCTGGGTTAGTCGCCTCTGATATGTCCGAATTCGTCTCCCTGGATGTCAATCGATGGCATTCTGGCTAAATTTTCGTTAAATATCGTGTTTTTCAAGTGTTGCTTGTTTTTAGTCTTGAGTCCACTATAACACCAAGGTACTTCAACTGTGACTGTAAAGTATTCCTTCACCATTCTCCTAGGAGTGAACGATAACTTCTCTCATTTTACTTGCAGCTTATGAACAAGACTTCTGTTTTAGACTCATCATAGCAAAACGTCAGCGTAAACCATTTATACAGTCATTGCATTTGATCTGGAGGTCATTCAGAAATTTAGACACAGCTACCACTATGAGGTCATGCGCATATGCGATTGTTTTCATATGTTTTGGTAGCGATGTCCTTAGCATCCCGTCGTACATCAGGCTTCATAGYAGTGGGCCTAAAACCGARCTTTGCGGTACTCCATTGSAGATAGTGTAGCTCTGAGTGCCCAYGTCCGTGTCGCATAAAAATCTGCTATTTTGAAAGTAACTCATTATAACATTTTCCMAGATCTATCRTCATACACATGTTTGCATCASAATCACTTCCGTCTGAAAGACATGCTCTTATATAACCAGTTATCTTGCCATACAAATCAAAACCGATTTCCACATCCTTTGGATAATTTTTTAATTAATAATAATACTAAGCGTGCAAAAATTGATTAAAAGCACACAGAACAAAATTTCATGCTTCGCTACAAATATTTCAGAACAGACTGCGCTCTTCTTACTCAATGAAAGCGCGGTTTTTAGGTTAGGTTGGAATTCATTGCCAGGCAATTTCAAAGACAGATGTGAAAGGCAATTTAAATTTAACTGCAACTGAGCTTGCATACATTTGAATATGGATGTGTGTGTGTGTGTGTGTGTGTGGACTCCTCACTGCCTCAAATACATACATTTTAGACCGTGCCGAGCTTCTGGTTCTGCACGATTTGACATGCTTCCAGTTAGTTTTCAATTTCGTTGTCACATTTGTGGTCAACCAAAGCAATGAACCATTGTCATATACATATGCAAATAAACACTAATGTATGCACACACACATACATATGTGTGTGTGTGTGTGTGTGTGTTTGTAGGTAGCGATGATGTAAAACTGGCACAGCCATTACCATAAACCTGCATTAAACCGTATAACTACTTCTCCAAAGGCATGCAAATGTGGCTGGCAAAAATTTAAAAACAAAACATATAGAAATCAAAGAGCAACAACAAAAATCGGAGCTATTAAACTGCTACAGATCAGCAGCGGCGAGTATTCATGGCCAGGCAGACGGCGGCATGGAATTATGTGGAAGAACTCGCGATGGGCATAATTGTTTTGGCAGTCGGCATTTGACGTCATTTGTTTACACGCTGTGTGCCCTCTTCGCCAAACAAACACAACAACAACAAATGCAGCATCAGCTTCAACATCAACAAGAACCGCGCAGCCAAACTGGGTGTTGCCTGGTATTCTTTTATTATACGAATATTTAGCGATTTTCAACACCTTCGAACGAGCKAGCGAACACTGCCGTTAGCGAAGCGCGAGAGATCGCCAGATCCTTAAACAAAAACACACYGTATATTTGTTGTATAGAGTTGATGCATTCACATTTTGAGCAAACTGAACATTAATAAGCAACAATTTCYTTAATATACACACATTTATTTATTATTTCTTTTTTGCTCATCTCTTYCAGATAAAATCCAATGATGGACTGCCACAGCGTATCTGCTCGAAATGTAGCGCGCAATTCTACATTATCCACAAGTTTCGTCGTAAATGCCTCAAGGTACAAATCAGATTGCGTTCGCTTTTCGACAAAACCCAGTGTTGGGAATATGAAGAGCTGTTGGCGCGAGTGGCGGCCGAGCAAACGGAAGAACAGCCGGCCGCGCTGCCTTCGCAGACGAAATCGAAGCCAAATAATTGCCAAAGACAGCGCAACCAGGAGACGCAAACCACAGACGAGCTGGAGACCGCGTTGAGCGTGAATCTGCCACCGGTGTTGGACATTGGCAACGATTTAATTAACGATAACTACAGCAAATCTCCGCGTACGGGGCTGGAACTCAACGTTAATGCGGCCAATGCCGCCAATCTCGGCCATACCGGCAATGCGGCTAATRCTACGACGACGCGTCTGAGCGGTAAGGGCGACAGCAGTGAGACGTTCAAGTTGTCTGCTGCAGAGAAGACAGCAATCGCCACAACAACTACAGCAACAACCACAATAGCTACGGTACGAACGTCCTCCCCTTGCGCGATACAAAAGCCATTACTGGGCGTTGAACCAACAAAGCCCAAAACGAAAGTGCCAAACAATGATTTGACGACGTTGGATGTTGAGGCGGCTCTGGGACGTGATGTAAATAGGCGGCGTGGCGGTCGAAGCGTCGATCAAGAGTCACTGCTGGCAACGCATATTATTTTTAAGCCCACAACGGSGTCGGAATGTACAAAAGCCAATAAGAGAACAGCCTCACCAACAAATCCAACGACTGTGTTGATGCGAACGCGATCGGCGCGAAAAAGGCCGATTAGTTGCCAGCAAGCAAGCAATGAGGATGAATTATCCTTGGCCGCACGGTTAAAAGATGAGGCGCGAGCAGATGATTGTCTTGCCGCTGTTAATGACGTTGATGATGATGATGACGATGAGGTGAAAAATGAGGCATTGGCGCGGACAGACGTCGTAGTGCCGACCGACGCCGACCAGTCTGTGGAGGCCATAGCCAAAACGGCGTCGCTAGGCGCGTCTCCATCTCCATCTCCGTCTCCGTCTCCGACGTACTCTAGCGGCGAGCCAAAGCATGCCGAAAATTGTGTGCAACGCGAGAAACGTGCAAGAGAGCGGGAACGAACACGAGACGATGTTGGCCAGTGTGTACGCGAAGGAGAACGAGAAACAGAAGCGGAAATCGCGTCAGCAGCAGTATTTATGGATACGCGACACGCCCAGTCGTCCACAGCGACGACTAAAGGGGCGGTAGAGACGGAGGCGGTGCCGGCGATCTCATGTGATGCGGACACRTTAATAGCGCGTTGTRGCGGTGATTGCGGCGGCAATGTTGTTAAAGCTATCACAGATGAGCCTCTGACTGAAATTTCGAGTTCAACGCGGCACAACAAGGTAGACGACGACGACGTCGTCGATTTGTTACAACCAGCTGTTGTTGTTAACACCACTAAGGCAACACCAATGGACGTCGACACATCGTCGGTGCAACAGAAACCGATTAGCGGTCAAGCGGTCACAAAAACACCAACAATTGCTAATAATACCGAAACCAGCGCGACTACAGCGACGGCAGCGGTGGCGGTGACGGCGRTGGTAGAGTTAACTAAAGCACCGACGAATGATGTACAAAGCAGTAAACAAACAGTGGAAGCGTCCGAGATTAGTAATTTGGCAATTTTGCCGGCAACAACGACGAATACGACGACGTGCAACAACGAGGCTGTGAAAGATGGTGCGGCTGCTTTGCAGATAATTGCCAGTGAAACTGATGCAAGCAAGGCGGCGACGTCGGCGGTAGTTGTGGCTAATAATAAGGGAGTTGCTGGCAACACTTTAAAGTCAAGCTTGAATCGCACTTCGAGTCTGAGTAATGTACAAGACGATGGCTGCGGTGTTGGCGGTGAGCATCATTTGCAAACTGATGAACGTTTGGCTGCTGAAAATGTGCCTGTTACCGTGGACGCTGATGGTAATGGCGATGATGAAGGCGTTGAAACGCTAATGGCAACAGTTGAACAGCCAAGACCAACAACAGCTGAGCACAAAGACAACATTGAAACTGTTACAGCTGCGTACTCAACAGAAACCGAACTACTAGAAACCGAACTACTAGAAACCGCAACCGCAATAGATCCCAACTCCGAGAGCGCAGTCTCCGCTTTCATAACAAAAGCTGCGCTCAAAGCTTACAGCACCTCGCCGAAATGTCGTTCGCTCGCACGTCGCCATATGCAGCATAAGCTGCGACGTACACTGAAGGGACCCATTGTCCACTTGCTTGCCAACTCGCCTGCCTCTACATCRGCCGCCGCGGCGGCTTTCACCGCCATACATTAYAAGAAGAAGCAAGTACGACGTAGCCTTACAAAACTAACGTCTGAGCGCGCGACGGCTCTGCTCGATGGTGAGGCAACCACGGTGGCGACGGCCAGCAACGATATTGATACGACTAGCATAGCGGAAGGCGCTGACTCTATGACGCGATCAACACAACCAACATTTTCCTATTATGCGACAGCGCGTCGTGGTCGTCGACGACTTAAATGGCGTGCACGCTCTCGTCACCCTTATTTCGATAAACACTCACGCACAGAGAGTGCGTCAACCGATTATGTTGTTGACGTAGATAAGGCTGAGTCGGTKACACGGCTACCCTCATGTTTTGTACGCTTACGGCGCTTAGAAGCCACTGAGTTGTATGAAGAGGTGACAAAGTCTATGTCGGCATCAGCTGCAACAGTTGCTTTGCAACACACGAACGAAACAGATGTTCACACAGATCCGCTAATGGACAAAGAATGCGTAGCATTAAAAGTCACTGACGCAACTGAAGACATGTCCAATACACGCTTAGTGCTCAAACGTAAATTAGCAGCTGATGAAAGCGAAGGCTCACAATCGACGCGCTCACCTTGGCGCACCAAAGCCGAAATGAAGGAAAGCYTACAGAAAGAAACTTCTATGGATATTGTGGCAGATCAACTACTACCGTCCACACCAAGCGAACCAACACCGTTTGTAACGCCCACCGAAACCCAAAAGACTGAATTATACCTAACTGAGACAGCTTACAGCACAGATGGAGATAGTACCACGACAACCGCGGGCGGAATTTGCATAGAGCGACGCAGCAAACGCATTAAGAAGCGACGCAAATTATTAGAGGAAACGAAACGACGTGACAATGCCACCGACGGAAAAGTAATGCCTATTATTTTAAAGTTAGTCCAAGAGAAACTTCCGGAAGCGTGTGGCTCGTGCGCCACCAAACAAACTTCTGATAAAATAAGCCTRACGCCGAATTYACAATGCGCTTTGCCACGCCCATTGACRGCAGCGCGTTATCATGTCGTTGGCAGCTTATCCAAGCCGCAGAATGTAGAGGTTCCGAGYAGTGAGTCKCAAAAGCGACGTCGCTTTCGTCCCAAACGCTCATGCTGTCGCGAAAACTGCAGCTTGACTGATGACGCAGCCACAACCGAGGACGAGCACGCGCCAAATGTGATACACAAGCCAGACAACACCATCCTTCCACCACAGCTTATCAGCCAAAATAAGGGCAAAATGGTAATAGATAATGTAAATATATTGAACGTCAATACTTGTGGTGAGTCCACCCAAGAAAATTGTGATAAGAATACGAAGAGCGTCACAATGACCAATACATCTGAGGCCTCARCTGCTGATAAGCCGTCACTTTCTGTCGTTAAGTTGACGCCAACTAAAACCRYGCCTGGCGCGTCAATGTCTCTAAAGACCTTTTCTACACTYATGTCCAACCCAACAAAGTCTACGTTGTTTACCTCTCCAATGAAAGCGGATATTATAGAGTCACCCACGAAGTCTTCACCGTCAMMTGTGATGGCAAAAATGACAACGCACACAACGCCAACAACAACTTCAACCGCAAACACCCAACCAGTGTCCGTTCTCTTACGTAATCAGCTAATAGTGCGCGTACCGCTCTCTATACTATCTGCCGATTTCCAAAAGAAATTCCTGAAAACAACAAACGTGCAGAAAACACCAATCAAAGCGACCTTGTCTGACACCACAGCGGTGACCACTGAGACGTCTAAAGTGTTAACTTTGACAGAAAAACTTACGACAAGTTCCCAAGAGAGAGAGAAGGCAGAAACAGCTGAGCCCGGTCATAAAAAAGTTGAGGCCAGAGAACCAACACAAGCCAAGGAAAATAATACAATGCACAGCAATAGAGATGGTAAGTCTGAAGGTGCCATAACATCCACTGAACTGCCGCATGCCAGCGACGAACAGTCAGCTAACGAAGGCCAAATTTCGAAAGTTAACGCACAAGCAGCGCAGTTCCCAGCCGATGCCACTAAGGCACAACTTATACCTTACAGCGGCTATGCTTGCGGCGGCAGCCAGTATGAGAGCGAACAAAGTGATTTTATGGGCTTCAGCGACGGTACTGGGTCAAGTCCGAATCGGCGCGTGGACTGCCTAACGAACAACAATGCTTTGTATTCGAGCTGCGCCGTACCAACAATTGCAACGCAGCCCCAAGCGTCCGCGGAAACTTTGACTGACGCAAAATTGCATGAATTCATAAGTGAATTCGCGCCTGAGTTCGCTGATGAGTCCGAAGCGCCACAAGCCAACGAATTGCAAGCTACGTTGCCAGCCGGCGAAGTGACCGCTGCATTACTTGCTGAAGCTGAGGCCGGAGCCGAGACAGTTGCAACACAGCAACATACACAGCTGCTAAGCGAAACGAACTTGAGTGAGATGCAGGACGTGGAGAACACACTAAGTGGCATACTCAATGAAATGCAGGATCAGCACATTTACACGCCAGTCTCGTCCAGTGCAGATGACTTTTTCGCACAATCCGTATACTCGCCACTCTCCGAACCACCAACCACGCCCACACACAGCATGTACGCTGAAAGTCCGCTCGGTGGCGTCGGCAGTGTGGGCAGCAGCAGCATGGCCGGCGGTGGTGGCAGCTTATCAGTGGCCTCCAGCCCTTATGTCCAACACATGCATATGGAACCGGCAAGCGTAAGCAGTGGACAGATGTCAGAGCCATCACCACTATCGGCGCCGATGTCCGTCGGTCCACCGGCACATCAGCAGCAGTCGACGCAGCAAACGCAGGGTGCCGCTGCTGGTTATGGCAAGCAATATGGCAATAAATACGGTGAATGCTTCACGGAAGACAGCACACAGTCGGAGTTGATCGGCTTCCAAAATGATATACCCTGCTTTGAGAATATTGAGTTGGTGGGAGCAGCTGCCAACAATGCGTCTGCTAGTCCGGCAAGCAGCCAAAATGAGCAAAGCCCGCGTGACTTGGAAATGCGCACATTAGCGGCGGTGTCTCTTGAGGAGGCGACTAATTGCAAGGTGGGCGTTGCAAAGGCGGATACTCTGCAGTATATGGGCACTGACATGAACGCTTGCGTCAACGAGCCTAACAACGGTGTGCAGGTGCATGCGCCTGCAACGGAATTGCCCGCGACGTGTGGTGCAGACGATGGCTCTACCAAGGAGTATTCAGTAGATAGCGCGGCGTTCGCGCAGCTGCTTAATGACATCCAGGAGACAGAGCGAGTTGTGGAGCAACGTGCGCGCGCGCAGGCGCAAGAGGATAAAGCGCAAGATGCAACGGTGCAGAAGAAACAGCAACACCGACGGCAGCAGCAACATGTAGTACCGCAGCCGCAGCAACAGCAACAACAACATCAGCATGCATTGCAACAGCAAATGCTGCCAGCAGAGGGTGCGCCGTCGCAGCAACTAATTCAACAGCGACAACTGGCGCAACAACAACAATTGCCGCAGGCTGAGCTACTCTTACAACAGCAACGTGAGGAAGAGCTGCTCAAACAACAACAGCTGCTGCAGCAACAGCAGCAACAACAAGAGCATCTGATGCAGCAGAAATTGTTGGAACAACAACAGCAGGAACAGCTAATGCAGCAACAATTGCTGGAGCAACAACGGCGACACCAACAGCAGCAGCAGCAACAACAGCTGTTGGAACAACAACGTGAACGGCAGCGACAACAGCAACAACAACAGCAGGCGTTGGAGCAACAACGCAAGCAGCAACAACAACAGCAGCAGCGTACACAAATCATACACCAAACTGTGCTTGCCACGCCCAAGCAACAACACGCACCAGCTCACGCGCACACGCAAGCCGGCCAACAACAGAAACAACACTACATCACCTTGCCGCCTAGCTGCGCTTACGAGGCGGCGCAACTGCAACTGGCGCAAGCGGCCAACGCCATACAGCCAATACAAAATCTGGGCGTTGGTGTGAATCTGTACGCCCACGGCCTCGGCAGCGGACAAGAAATCCAATGGGCGTCCAGCGCCGATCTCACGGGCCTCTCGCCGGCCATCATCGAGGCGCCAGCCGCCGGCGGTGGCACCACCACCTACTACATTAGCGCCAGCGATTTGTATCAGCCCAATTTGATTGCCACCACCACCACCGGTATGTCGCCGCATTTGGCTGGTACAGCGCAGCAACATGGCCACCACCACCAACAACAACAACAGCATCGCCATGCAATCGAGTTGAACAAATCATCAGTGGTCGATGCAAATGAGAATTACATTGAAGGCGCTACCTCTGCAGTACAACAGCGACCAGCGTGCCAACAACAACCACAACAGCAGCAACAAATAATGATTGTGATACCGCAAGATTACGGCAAACCCGGCAGTAACGGCGCCACCCCACAATTGTACGCCACAACCGCCGGCACACCTGAACCGCCGACCACATATCAATTGTCGCAGGCGCCACAAGCCGTCATCATGCAACATGCACAACCACAAATGACGGGACAACCGCTGCCACATATGTCAACGGTACAGGTGAATGGCATCAATTTGAGTCCACAATTTATCGCTTCACCTACAGTGAATTCGGCTCAACGCACTTTGCATCAGACGCCGCCTTCGCGCCACATGCAACACTATCAGTTGCACAACGCCACACCACCGCCACACTCAGCCGCCGCGCAGGTTGCCAATCGGCCGCCGCGCTGCGCTTCAACACCCTCCGCATCGCACTACCAACAACGACAACAACATCCGCCACAACAACAAATACAACTGCAAGCAGTACACGGCACACCGCAAGTACGTATGTTGCAGCACACGCGCACACGTCAACCCGCCATGCAGCAACTACAATTGATCCAACCGCATCCGCAACCGCAAACAGCAAAACCAATTGCCACAATCGCAGCTAAACCAAGCAATGCCGGCAACGCTGGCACCACCTCACAAAAAGTCAATTTGGTTTGTCGCTTCTGTCACAAACGCCCCAAGTTTACCAGCAATCTCGACTATAGCAATCACATTATTGCCATGCATCCGGTGGAGACGCCATTCAATTGTCCCCACTGCCCGATGCATTTTACGCGTCGCGTAAAACGTCAACAACACATTGTCGAAGAGCACGGCGCACAGCGCTTTCAGTGCGCCCAATGCGGTCAAAGTTTCTGCACGCAACGCGCACTCGATCAGCACTTGCAACGCGCCCATGCATTGGAGCCAACGCAGCCACTGCAAACGCAAGCACCAAAACAATCGCCCTCACAGGCGGGAGGCGCGCAGCAACGTCTATCGCGGCAGCAAACACAAAATTTGGCGACCGCACAGCCGACGGCAACGCATCAAATGCAACAATCGCCACAGCGACGCAAATGTTTCCTGCAACAGCGGCCTACGTGGCTGGAGAGTCGCCATCGCAACGCAGCAATGGCCTCGGTAGCAGCGGCCGCTGCCGCGTCCACCAATTCGCAAACGTCGATGGTGCGTGTCGAGGATGTGCATCTGCAAATGTGCGACGATGCGGCTAAAGGCAAGAAACGTAAGTGAATCTATAGTCATTTGATTTTTATTATTGTTAGATGTGGCTTTGTTTTTGTTTTACTGAATTTTTTTTTTTTTTTTGTTTTTTTGTGCGCTGCTAGTTTATGAATAGAACAAAGCAGAAAAATGTTGAGATGCGTTGAAAAATGTCTTTTGAATATTTATTGTACATGCGTGCAGGCCTACACTTGCAGCCGCAGCTATTTGCGTGCAGTTCATAATTCACACTTGAGTTATGCCCTTCACGTAAGGTGTGTATGTTTGCCGTATTAGCGAGATTTAGAGTTTTGTAACAAAACATTGTGATTTTATTCGCCGCTCTTTTACAAACCGKTGACCCTTATGTATCTTGGGGTTGACAAAAATCGATTAATCGTTCAATATTAAAAAATTATATACGTAAATAGAGCATAAATAAACTTTTATTATAAAAAAAGTATAAATAAAAATTGTTATAAATGAGTAAATATGTGAAAAAAAAATTGTTTATAACCA
Source organism: Bactrocera latifrons (assembly GCF_001853355.1). NCBI lineage: Eukaryota > Metazoa > Arthropoda > Insecta > Diptera > Tephritidae > Bactrocera > Bactrocera latifrons. The sequence goes on from NW_017534597.1 coordinate 13,818, forward strand.
AAATAAAAAAATAAAATTAATTCCGAATCGAAAAAAATCTATTACTCTTTAATGATTTTTGAAAAGTGTTTAAAAATAAAAAATACTTAAATAACACAMATTTTAAAAATTAATCGTTTATCGATAATTTATTTAGAAATGAAATTAGCACAAATATTAAATAAAAATTTTAAACAAATTTTCGAAAAATATAGCTTTTAAAAATATTTTTGAATATACTTATAATGCTTTTGAAATGTGTGCAAATTTACAAATATTAAAATTGAATGGTTTATCGAAGAGTTGATTACAAATAGAACTACCAAACATATAAAAAAAACTTAATAAATTTGCGAAAAACATAATTTTTGAAAATCTATGTGAATACACACACAGTATACTGCTTTCGAAATATGTGTGTAAAATTAAAAATAATAGAATATAATCGATTATCGATAAGTGGTTTACAAATAAAATTACCAAAAATACTTTAAATAAWTTTTCGGAAAATATAGTTTTTAAAAATTTATTTGAATACACCTATAATGCTTTTCAAATGTTTTTTGTAAATTTAGAGATAATAAAACTTTATCGATTATCCACAAGTTGTTTACAAATAATATTACCAAAAATATTAAATACAAAATTTAAAYAAATGTGCGAAAAATTAAGTTTTTGAAAACCTATTTGAAATACCTWGAAATATGTGTGCAAATTTAGAAATTTTAAAAATTAGTAAATTATCGATAATTTATCGATTAATAGGTTAAATGACGAAAAATATCGAATAAAAATTTTTAGTTTTCACATGTAAAGCAATGTTTTCTGATTTTTGTAATGAAAATAATTATTTCATATTGATAAATCATTAAAAGTATTAAAACGTTTTGTTGACGTTTTTAAATTTTTGAATAATTAGAATAAATTCGAATAATTTTGTGTTAATTACTTGAAATACACATTTGTTTTTTAATTAAATTGTTTAAAATAGATCAAAAATAAAAATTTTGACATTTTCAAAAACAAGTGTGTTGAGAAATTTATAAAAAAAAAATTTGCGTAATAAGCATTTTTTCTATGAAACTGGCAATAAATGTTGTTTATTCTCACAAGAAATTTTGTTTTTGTGAAGATA
>NW_017534597.1:15148-17039 GCF_001853355.1 Bactrocera latifrons
TAACTTATCATTATTATGACTTTTAGCTCTTTTTGAGAGCTTTTCAGAGCTTTTTGAACATTTTTTGAGTTAAGAATATTATTTTTCTCCAAAAAAATGTGATTTCCATTACWTAATATTATAATAAAAAAGACTCGAATATTTTCTTAAAACTTTATGCGTTAACCTAAAAAAATACTTTAGCTTTTATTTCAGTTAAATGATCGWATTTAAGTTTAAGTAATTTTTTTTTATAGTTCAAATTAAAAAAATTTATCGATTATTGCAAAAAACGGTCAATTTTTCTCCATATATATAAGCTCCAACATAAGCTTAAACTTATTGTACTTTTATTCAAACAACGATTATTTCAATCAAACGATAAAATTCTACCATTCCTATATAAAAGCTTATACATATACGGATATAACATATTCTGACAAAGCTCTAAATGTAGTACTGCTCACTACTACTTTAGAAATGGGATTATTTAAACCAGAATTAGATGAACCAAAAGTTACACACTTCAAATTCACTGCAAATAATTTGCACATATTGTGCAGGGTATAAGGAAATTCACGTCAATTCATTGTCATAAAATTATGAGTATATTCCGTTAGCTTGCTCGTGTATTCATTTATTCGTTTGTTTTTCACTTAGCTACATTGCGGTCTCCTTTAATATCCCAAATTAACAATGGCAAGCGAAGGCACAATGCTCGTTTGCAAAGACATCAACAGCGCACTTGATTCACATTCATATTTTGTGCACAACAAAAACACTCACACACACATRCATACGTATATAGAGGCATACAAATGCATTTGATGTTCTTGCTTGGGCATTATAAAACACAAATTTCACTCTAATGAATGAAGTTATTTATAAATTTTGTAAGCAGAGCAGGCAAACGCTGACACACACACACACACACACACACACACACACACACTAACAAACACATTTGAACTTTTATGAAGAGTTTTTCACAGCGGAAGTTTAATTTTAGCGACGACTTCACGTTTCATAAATAGCAAAACAAAGAAAGGAAAGGAAAGGAGTTCGAGGCATACGTTCTACATATGTATGTCATTGTGTATAATTGTGTGTTTATCCAAGCGAGATTTCCGGTACAAGTACTAAATACTCTTCTAATGTGCATAAATGCGTTAAGTTATAAATATGATGCCGGTGGTCGGTCGATGGCCTAAGTCAAGCCAGTGTGATACGCTTTTAGGGTGGCAGCGCGCACAGAACAATTGTTGACACAGGTCACAACAACARTACATACACATATGKATATGTGTATAAGCGTTTATACGCATTCACTATTGCTCAGCGCTTTATTGTAACATCAAAGGAAAGTGGCAAAATAGCAAAACTTTGTAGTTGCGCTATCTATTGCACGCTTTTTCAGCTACTAAATTTTCTAATACAAAAAGAACAACAATGCGAGTCATTAACGTTGTAACACTCGTTAATTAACTGCCACCTCTAGTCCGCAGTTATTCCATTAACCCGTCACACTTCAATTGCTGTTGTTGTTGTTATTGTTTTTTGCGGCTTTATGCCTCCAATTGAGTGTATAATCACAAAGTAGAATGCGAAAGTGCGAAAATAGRCAGCAAACACTAATTAATTGGACGACGTATACATAAGTGTTGTGGGAGAATGAAAAAAAGAACCGCAAAATACAAATTCTAAAATAAATCGAAATAAGAGCTAAATAAAAATAATATTTAAAAAGAAAAAATTTACGAAAACTATAAAATTAGAATAAACCGAAAGACACATCAAAAAAGTTTTTAAATGTAAAATAATAAATATTTATGATATATAAAGATAAAAAATTAAAAAAAATTTGAACATAAGAAAATTTAAAAAATATCCAAAAATTTATAAAATAAATTCA
>NW_017534597.1:17988-19145 GCF_001853355.1 Bactrocera latifrons
AAAATTCTAAAATAAATAAAAAATTTTATTTTGAGTTTAGTAGCTTATAAAAAGATAAAATAAAATAAATAAAAACAATATATTTCAAATAAGTAAAGGTTTTTAAATCAATAACTAAATAGAAATTAAAAAATTTAGTTCGCTTCTTGACAATTTAGCAAATGAAAATATAATAAAATGAAAGAAAAATAACTAAAAAATCAATTTAAATGTATCAAAAAGTAAATAAAATGAGCGATAACTCTTTCAYCGCTTGAAAGCCTTACCACCCATTGCATGCACATACCACCCACGGTTGCATTTCTCACTTAAACACACAAAAAATATATATTTAAGAGAAAATGCGTGCGCCCTGACCACACACACAAACTTAATTTGTCTCCATTATTTCAATAATTGCTTGACAAAGCTACTTTTGGCTTAACGGCTGCTTCTTCTTCTTCTTTACGACCGTTAAATGATCTAAATCATTTTCACTTAAAAAGTTATAATCCACTCATAAAGTATGCATGTAATTGTAATCACTGCTTAATGTATTCCCTTTCATATTTCAACATGCCCACCAAGCGCCTCCTAACCCAAGCGCATAGGGCTCACCGCAGTTAAAAACAAACAATTCTCCCAAACAACAGCAACAACAAAAAGTCGAAACCATCGTTTCAACTCAACGCTGAATATTAATGCGCTATCTGATTAGATTAACATCGTCGCTTGCTGTGTTAGCTGTGTTGTTGTTGTTGTTGCTCGAGTTGGCTAACGCTGGAGGGGAGGGTGGCCTTGAAATCAAAGCTGATGTTTCAATTGCCCTTAATGGCGTTCTTAATTGGTACTTGTCGAGTCATGAATAAACGTTGGCTCGCCTCTGGTCTGGTCGGGCCATGGCATATCATTGAGTTATCACTCTTGAATAATGGCGATTTGGAAATTTCCTAATTTGAGTATTTCCGGTTAAATGAATGCCGAATCGTGTGGGGAAATTCAATTATTTTTAGCCTGGCAAATGTTATCGGCAATCATTTACAATGAAAATTCTCACAGGAATAAACTAACGGCGGTGTCACTGAGGCAGTGAAAAGCTTTTATTTCGTGAGAAACTGGACAAAAAAAATATAGTTTTTGTATGAAAATCTTTTTTATTTGACAAGATATCCTCAACA
>NW_017534597.1:19801-24465 GCF_001853355.1 Bactrocera latifrons
TTTTTTCTGCAATCAAAGTGCATTTAAACACTAAATTACTTAACGTCTAATTTATATGCATTGTTTATTCTCGCCTACAGCCATTGATTTGCAACTGGACACCACGCAATTGAGTGCCGAGTCTACAACTACAACAACACACAAGCCGGCCGGCGGCATGCACACGCCATCGCCGAGCTTAAGCGGCGGCAAGCCACAACGCATACTCTGCTGTCCCGACTGCGATGACCGTAAGTTGAAAAAATACAACAACAATAACGAAAACAACTTCACGTATAATAATAACATAATAGCGCCAACAACAAATTAATAAATACTTGCATGTATGATATAAGCGGACATGAAAATGTGAATTGCGTGTGGAAAATGATTGGAAAATTGAATGCAAACTAGCTTACTAACTAATTCAATTAACTGGCATTAACTAAATTTTTTTTCTTTTTTTTTTGCATTTTATTTTTATTTTTTTTGTTTCGATTCAACAGCTTTCAATGAAGACCATGCGCATGCGCAACCATGCGCACCACCGCAGCAGCAACAACAACAGGAACTGCAAGCGCAAATGCAACACCAACAGCAGCAGCAGCAACAACAACAACAACACKGTGACTTCCTCCAACAATTAGAGGACGAAAGTGCATTTGAGGAAGAAGAACAACAACAACAACAAAGTGRCGAACAATCACTGCAACACCGCGCCAAGCGCGCACACGTCACGCTGCCCTCACCCGAACAAACGGAACCCGACAGCACCTCCACCAACACCGGCACACTGCGACATTTTCGCAAGCGACGCGCCAGCGCCAAATTGGCTGGCACGCCGCTCCAACAGCCAGCTGGTAGTGTTGGCGGCGGCGGTGGCGACGGYAATGCCAATGCTGCCGCTGCGCTAATGGCGGACAATGCGAACGCCAGCGAAGATGAATTGCTGCTAATGGAACGCGTCTTGCGCACCAGTCATAATTGTCTCTTCTGCGATGCACGCTTCACCAATGACATAGCGTTGCGCAAACATCATCAGCTGGCGCACAGCAATCAAGCCTCCATGCCGTTTGTTTGTTCGATCTGTAAGCGCGGTTTTCGTATGCGCTCCGCCCTCCATCGTCACATGGAGACACACGATAGCGAGGGGCGGCCATACGAGTGCACGTTGTGTCATGTGCGCTTCCCGCGCCCCTCCCAGCTGACGTTGCACAAATTRACGGTGCATTTTCTGCGCAAACCGCATGCCTGCGATGTGTGTGGCAAGCAATTTGGCACGGAGAGCGCACTTAAGACGCATAGCAAATTTCATGCAGGTAAGCTAAGTGGTTGCAACGCATGCGCGTGAACCTATATTATACACATATTGTATATGTACATACATACATACATACATGTCATATATGAGTTAAGTGCATTGCTGCGCCGCCGACTGACAGCTGACTGGCTGGCAGCGCTCAGTCGGTTGGCTGGCATTTATTGTTTAGTAAATAAATAAATGTGCATCAAGTACATAAATAAATGCAGACACATACACACATGCGTGCATAAATCCCGTAAACTCCAATTGTTGTAAACAAAAAGTGGCGGTGAAGCTCATTTTGCTGCCGCTTAACTCCTCACATTTGTTGTTGCTTTTTGGTTTTGTGTTTTTTTTTGCTAGTTTTGCTTAACATTGTCGATTGTGAGTTATTAAGTCGTTAAATGGCTAATATATTTCCATTACTATACACTAACACTAACGCTAACACTAACTGTAACTCTAACTCTATTCGCCGCTACTTCCCGACTATTTTCCGTCTATTACCAACACTACAACAACAACTAGTATTGTTACAATGTATTATATTGCCTTACTACTGTCGGCACTACTCCTTTGGGCCAGCTTACTGCTTTCCTTCACACCCTGTTTAAAACACGCGCTGTGCGCCGTCGCCAGTTTGCATGCTCCAGCGAACTTATGAGCGCGTAGCCAACTATTTGTGACAAACTTTTTTTTGTTGTACTTGGAAAGCTTTTTTTTTTTTTATACAAACAAAACAACAAACCTATTGCTGTTGTATAAATTTTTTTTTTTTTTTAAGTTCTCTAAATTTTTTTTTTTTTTGTTTTGAAAACTTGCGCCTGGTGCTTTTTTTGCAAAAAGCACACTTAATTTGAAATAATAGCTACAACAACAACATTAGCTCACTTTTTTCCTCATTTTTTGCGTTTTTAGTTTTATTGCTTTTTTAATCTACACTCTATGTTTGTAACAAGTTTATCTAAATTATGGCATACATGCATACAGGCAATACATACRTACATMCTTATTTATAATTACTCCACTATTGCTATTGCTATTTTCTATTTGCTTGACATCACATGACGTTTAGCGGAAATGTACAAAGAAGCAAACAAAAACAATTTATAAGCTTARTGCTTTTAATGGCTCGGTGAAAATGCGGTAATCGCACGCTGCGTGTGTCAACCCGCATAAACCAACAACGTTGTAGCGCCAGCTGTCATAATTTGCCATAACATTCGCCTTTTCCGTTCAGTCCACATATACTTACATACATACATATATGTTTGTATATATATATACATACATATGTATTTATGTACTATATATACTTTCTGCATTTTCTTTTAATTGCTTCATGGTTTGGCGCTTATGGGTTAGACATGTTTATTATTTACCACTGTTGTTCTCAATTAAGTCGTCGCCGTAATGATGAAGATGCGCAACTTGSCGTGTGTCTAAAGTATCATAAAGTGTCACACATACAGGCATACATAATTGCGGCTTCAAGTTGTTCACGCTGCAACGGCGTCAGGTGAAGTCACATTACAGACACACACAATCCAGCATTTGTCATGTCTTTGCTCTACTTCTATGTCAAAGAATCATTAACTCCACTTTAATTAACTGTATAAGTGGAAGCTTCAGAGTGTCATTGACATTACCGTGATTTACTKCATTTTTTCATTATACTATCWGCGAACTAAGAGCAGCTTTTTGKATAATATRTGAAGAAAATGTAAACAGAAAAATKTTCATAAAATAATTTTGATTTATGTCGAAATAATGTCGAGTTAAAGACCTCAAAAGTGAAAGCTACTTGTGTAATTTGGAAGAATTTATGCRTAAAAATTTTCATTTGAGCTCTTGTACCGTTTAATCAAACAAAAGTGAAAGCTTTTTGCGCTMTTTGAATGAAGTTACGCTTACAAACTTTCCTTCGAGCTTTTCTGCCATCTAGAGCAAAGARAAGTRAAAGCTTCTTGCGCTAKTCGATATAAATTTTGCTTAAAAMCTYTCCTTGAAGCTTTTCTACCATGTAGAGCAAATAAAGTTGAAAGCTTTTTGAATGAAATTACGCTTACAAATTTTGCTTCGAGCTTTTCTGCCATCTAGAGCTAAGAAAAGTGAAGGCTTCTTGCGCTATTTGATAGAAATTGCGCTTACAAACTTTCCTTCGAGCTTTTATACCATCTAGAGCAAACAAAGTTTCTTACAAATTTTCCTTCGAGCTTTTCTGCCATCTAGAAAAAAAAAGTGAAAGTTTCTTGCGTCATTTGATACAAATTTTGCTTAAAAACTCTCCTTGAAGCTTTTCTACCATGTAGAGCAAATAAAGGTGAAAGCTTTTTGCGTCATTTGATAGAAATTACGCTTGCGAAATTTCTTTCAAGCTTTTCTACTATCTAGAGCAAACAAAAGTGAAAGCTCCAGTGAATGCTCTTTGCATCATTTGAGAAAGCTTACATTTACAAATTTCATTTGAGCTTTTATATCGTCTATGTGAATCATTGTATGCTAAATGTGTGATATTTCTAAAAAGTTTTATCAAGTTCAATAATAATTTTTAAATTTGCWGCTAATTTTATGTGAATAGTGAAAGCTCCTGAAAGCTGAATATTGAAGAGTTGCATTTTTCAAAAGCTAATGTTCCAATACAAAATTCCTTCTTATTTTAAAGCTTTTCGAGAATATTCCTTTAAAATTTGTATATGTGTTCCAACGAAGCTCTTTCTATGACAATTTTATACAGACCAGCTTCTAATATACAGCTTTATTCATTATGACGTTTGAAGAAATATATCAGACATTTATTTTTATCAAGAAATTCAGCAAAACTTTAATGTTTTTCTCYTATTTAATTTAATTTGTTTTTAAAYACATTTTATTTTTATTTTGCCATAAAAAACTATAAAGTTTCTGCATTAGTTTTATCAACAATAAAACCAAAAAAAAAATTGCTTTATGTATTTTTTATATACATAAGTAAATTTTTAGCTAGATGTTAAAAATATTTTTTTTTTTCGATTAAAAAGAGTAATGATATGTTATTAGCAAATGTCCTGCTTTAATTAATATTAAAAAATAAATTAAATAATTTCGCTTGARATATAACCTGAAAATAATTGTAATAAATTTTCGACACTCATATGTTTAACTAATTTATATAATTTAGAACTAAAAATAAAATATAAAAAAACTGTTATAAAAGCTTCTAATAAAATATATTGGTTGCCAAAAAAGTCTTGCGGTATTTTCGCTAGTTGGCGCTGAGAGCGCGTAGTTTTAGATTTATTCGTCGCATCGGGTCATGCTATACCTTTTTGGAAAGCTCATTTCACGCGCTAACACGTGATTGATTTATTTCGTTTCTTTTAAGTCGTTCGTGAGTTATAGC
>NW_017534597.1:25140-27276 GCF_001853355.1 Bactrocera latifrons
GGTATAGCTCCTCGTTAACTCTCCAAACTGTTATTCTAAACACTGTAGTATTGAAACATAAACACCAACTGCGCTGCATTATAACTGTCATATAATTGCCTCTAAAATTTATATCAACCACCAATATAAAAAAATATGCCCAAATAAATGACATACCCAAAAATATTAGCCCATACGCATGAAGAAGTCAGAAATCCAATACCTTTTTCTAAATACAGTTTTTAATTTTTTTTTCGCTCGCTTTACCCTTTAGTAGCTAACAAATGGTCGTGCCATAATTTGCAAGTTTCCTACACTTACATCAGTTGCAGCAGAGCATAAAATAGAGCAAAAATATACATGTACATATGTATGTGTACATAATATACTTCAATAACTGTAAATGTACACCACACTTAGTAAACTTGTAATTCAATTATCATATCGGCATATCGAATAACCCTTCATTTCGCACCCGAACACCCATTAACCAGCGACGCCCCTTTTACGCACCCAACCTACGCACCCTTCGGCAGCAGTGGCAGTAGCAATAGCGGCAGCAAATAAGACATATTATTTTATTATTATTTCAAAATGCCAAAAAATAATGAAGTACACGCATTAATATACACATATACACAAACATACAAACAAATATACTTGCGAGTACATGGCTGGTGCATAGAATTTATTGTGCGGCAATAAACCCTGCTTTGGCTACCAAAAAGCATCAACTGTAAATATTAGTGTGCTTGTATGTGTTTGTGTGGTATACACGCCCAGCTTGCTGAAAGGCATAGCGCACATAAGCATACACATACGCACATACATACATTGGTATGTATGGATTGACTGAGTAGTGTTTAGTTGCCGCATAAAAATATCGCTCCATACGGACATGTTCACGCCCACCGAAGCMGCACAAAAAGAAAGCAAGAATTGAGACTGCATTGTGGCACGACGCATTTGTTCGTTTGTGTGCTGCATGCTGCAAACACTTGGGAGGTTATTTTTTACACGCCAAACACATACAAACCTTGCCGCTTTGGCTGTATTGTTTCTGCTCATAAATTACCTGCTGCGGCATGTTTGCATATGCGTCGAGGGTAATTTATGTAAATTCGAAAATTATTTGTATCTAAACACACGTACACACCCATACATACAGTAAGCGTGTCCTGCAGGCACAACACACACACACACATACACACAGAGACACTTTGTTTGCGGCGTTGTAATCGTATATCCTGGTTTTGTTCTCGATTTAAGGTTTTTGATGTTTGCAGTTGTTGTTTTTACTTTTGAAATTATTTGTTTTTCTTACTTTTCGCTATGTATATATTGTTTAGTGTGCTTGCTCTCTTTGTAGTTGTTTTCTTTTTTTTTTTTTGTCTTTGTTTTGTTGCTTGTTTTATTCATCCACTCATCCACTTGTTGTTTGGTCGTCTGAATTTTAAACAGATTTTGTCCTTTTTGTGTTTCCTCGTTGGCTAAAAGCATAATACAAAATTACTGCAAGCGCGTGCTGTATTTTTATGCCATTTTTTATTTCAATCTTTTTTTTATATTTTCAATGCTTTTTATCTGTTTTCGGTTCACCCCTTGAGTGCGCTCTTTTGAATTCTTACAAACACTTAAATATGATTAGACGAGCGGCCCGTTGTTGGAGAGTGCAAAACTTAACCCTAAATAATGCGGTTAACAGTGGYGAATTGCGGTTGTTTACACATATATAAATAAATAATGATTATTGTCTGGGGTCTTCTGCGGTCCAATCGAATGTTAATTTATAGTCAAGCGTTTTTTATTTGTAATCAAAATACAGGCCATTCAATATTTTTTGCTATACTTTGATCTTTACTGCGTTATTTTATTGTTGTTGCTGGTTACTTACACTCAACTTAATTTGTTTTATAAATTATGCAGTGACTCCGAAAGCTGGAACTTAAAACTTTCCACAAATGTACTGTATTGTATGCTTTTGAAAATAAGTTTCATTAGTTTTTAAAAATATAATATTAATATTTGTTTATTCATAAGACACTATTACTTGCTTTTAGTAGAAAATTAAAAATACTATTGTTATTAAAAACATTTATTTTAAAAGTGGAATTATTCAAAATTATATTATTGCGAAAGTTAAAAACATATATAAAT
>NW_017534597.1:30057-33517 GCF_001853355.1 Bactrocera latifrons
AATAATCCAAGCAAAAAAGAAAAACAAAAAAATATAATTGAAATCTACCAATTTCTCGAATTTTTGCAATTTTGCTATGCTTTGCAGCGCCCAACGTTGAATGCGATGTATGCAATCGAAAATTTTTCCTCAAGAAAGATCTGCGCAAACATTTGCGCATACATACCGGCGAACGGTTTTACAAATGTGACTTCTGTACGGCTTCGTTTATGCATTATACGCGTCTCAGGGGTAATATTATAACTGTATTTGTAAATAAAACACCAACTACAAACATACATATCTACATTTACTATTGCATCGCATTTTTATATATTATACTATTATATACATACATATAGTACATACATACATATACCTATGTATTATAAAATATTTTTAGTGTTATATAGTCCATTAAGCCCATATGGCTCAACATTTTACTCACATACATACTTACATTCATATGTGTTAGTTGSTAACCTAACTTAACTGCGCATTGTTGAAAGCATTCTTGTAAAGTTTTCAAGTATTTAATTAAATTAAGTTTATGCTCGTACTTGACTTTGGTTGACTGCATGGCTGAATGCCCTGCACGGCATCTTGTCAATGCATGCGCAAACAAATCAACAACGTCTTACTAAATACATATATACATATACATACATATATACACTATTATATGCTATGATATGTGTGCTAAGCATGCACACATCCATGCATACATATATGTTTGTGTAAATGTGTGAGTGCATGAGTAGCTTGAGCTTGTGTGCTTTGCACAATTCTGACTAATATGTTTGCGTTTCAAGTATATACATGTGTATGCATATTAGTGTCTGTGTGTGCCGCATGGTATTTGCTTAAATGCTGTATTTGCTGTACTTAAGTTAAATGTGCTTTTTGTGAGGACCTTTTTAAGCAGCAATTCAAGCATTCATTGTACAATAAACAGACAAACAAAACCGCAGCAGCAAATATTATGCGCGTCACACACAAACACACACACACACATGCATACAAGCACGCTAACTGGAATAGAAAAAGCACTGACCGACAGCCAGTCGCATGAGCTGCCGCCTAACCAACAAAACAAGAGTCAAAAGGATGCGGATGAGCTAGCGATCACCATCACCATCAGTGTACAGTTAGTGGCACAGTCGGCAATTGTGCTTCTTCGGAAACTTGCTTGCAAAGCAAAAATTTTCCATTTTTTTCTTTGTATTATTTTCATAATATTTAACTCACATTGTGTTTGTCAGTTAGATTTGACTAACTGTCAGCGGCGAACAGATGCTATGATGGGCTGTTGGTCGGCCGCTTGTTGGGTTGCGGTGGAGACAGTAGGAGGCGGGCGACAGCCGGTCAGTTAGTTAGTCGGTCGGGACGCAAATGATGTTTGCGGTTAAACAATTGCTGCGTGGCCTTTCAACGTCACTGCAATCCGCTGCAGCTCTTTAATATTTTGCAATTGTTTTTGTTGCTTTTCGTTACGTACGTCGTACTTGCGCATGCCAAAAGCGTGAAAAAGTCAAGAAATAATATTGTCAGAGTGACACTGTTGTGAAGTGTTGATTGCAAGGGGCATAGTAATGGGTATATTTACCCATTATACATACATACATACATACCTGCATACATGCACACATACATAAGCACATATACTTATGTACATGTGCGAGTAATGATTTAGCTTGTGTAACTTTAAAATTCGCAAGCATATAAATTTTTTAACTGCTATTTGATCATAAAAGTTAGTAAATACCGTTATATCGAAGACTATCGAAAATTGTTGCTACTTATTTTATATTTAAAATTATTAGTAGCTTAAAATTAAAATATTATATTTAAATATTCTTCTATTAATAGTGAGTATATGCAGAAAAGAATTTATATAGATATATAAAACATAAATAATCATAAGGAAATTCTAAAAACTATTTAGCTTAAATAACTTTTGGTTTTTAAATTTCGGTTTAAAAAATATTTAAAAAAATATAAAATATAAATTTTATAATAAAATATAAAATATATTTTTTTAAAATATTTTTTAATCGTAAGAATTTTGTTTTAAAAACTCATATAATTCTTTAAAAATTCTTTATACTATTGTGGGCAAAAAATAGTAAGACATTTTAATTGAAATTTCGCGCGAAAATCCATTCGTCAACGATTAACAGTCGGAGCGCTTACTAGCATCTTTGGAATATCGAAAAGATAAGTGAAAACCATTTAGAAAAATCATTTGAACCTAAAAAAAGTGAAAGCTCGATTGCTTTCAAAATCACTAAATTTTTGCGAAAAACAGCGTCGCGTTAACGTCTGTGAAACAATGCTTTTCGTACTAGGATGTCATATTTCGTATTAATATTCGCAAAGCAGCTCAAAAATTATGGTTATGTTGACAGTTTACTTACCGAGGTCTCGTGCACGCTGAATTCCTTCCAACAGGTCAAACTGTCAACGAGGAATAGCATTTAGCCGTTATGTGACAACTTTTTTTTTTTTTTTGCACCACGATAATGCACCGTCGAATACTGCATTGATTCTTCGTGAGTTTTTTCAAGCAGTAGATGGTCGCAAACGCCGTATTCGACAGATTTAGCTCCGTGTGACTTCTGGCTATTCATCAAACTCGAACGATTGCTCTGGGAAACGGTTTTGAGTCAATTGAAGGCATTAAACCTGAAGCGGTACTCGTATTGAAGCCTTTTCCGGAAATTGACTTTAACAACTGTTTTGAGGATTATAAAACATCGTTGAGACAAGTGTATTGTGACTAAGGAGGATCACTTTGAGGTGGGCAACATATATTTTGAAGGATAAACTAAACATTTTAAAATTATGAGGAAAGTTTTACTATTTTTTGCTCATAGTAGTATGCACAGAGTTAGGAACTAAATATAGAACAAAAAAAAATTAGTCTTCGTCAAAAATATTGTTATTCTTATCAGAGAACTACAAAAATATAGTTTATTTTTTTTTTTTGTTAATATATTTGTTTGTAGTTTTCATGTTTTTATAGAAAAAGTATTACAGTCGGAAGTCGCGTTTAATTTGCAGATTTTAGTTCAATATTTTCTTATTACTTTTGAAAAAAATTGCATTAATAAATTTAATTTGTTTTTCATATGAAGTGAAAAATATGTATGTTTCAAAAAATAAAATAAAAATTATTGTAGCTAACTTTTCTTTAATTTAAATATTTTTTTTTGTTTTATTATTTCATTCAATTAATAAAAGAGTGCATACATTTATTTTATAAATCCTAAAAACATATTTTTATTTATTTAAATAAATTTGATATAAGAAAACATTTTGTTATAAGAAAATTGTAATATTGATTTTATTGCAAAACATTATTTTATTTTATTTGTTTTAACGAATTGCTATTTTTTACTTTAAATTTTATCTATATCTCTTTTTATCCTCCATATTTAACAAACGAAAATTAAAAATCTTTTTAATTTGATTTTATTTA
>NW_017534597.1:34321-39952 GCF_001853355.1 Bactrocera latifrons
TTTTTATTTGATTAATTAATTTTATTTTTCTTAAAATTCCTTCTTTTTGTCATTTTTTCAATACTGCATTAAATAAAAGGCATATGCATGTTATCCTTAACTTTTAATATTCTAACCACATTATCGCTCAATTTCAAGCACCTTCGCTATTAGACTCGCACCTTTGCACCTCAAGCCAACAACAATTGCAAGCCGATGGCAACTACTGTTTATTATTACTRTTTGTATAGCTTTGCTTCAGCATACTTATTGTTATTGTTGTCATTTGSCAGCATCAGCTGTCTTTTAGCCAACAGGCAGGCAGCTCACGCCTCAAATTTACACCTTTAAAAAATATATAGTTAATATTTCGAATGCCACCACACTTTTACGATCTCTGTTTGTACGTGAGACTTTTTTAAAGCTCAAACCAGCGCATTTCTTAACGTCAGACTATGAATTATGCCAGCAGTGCAGSCAAACGGTGCGCAGCTGCACTTGGTCTATTACAGCGGTTAGCGGTTCCTCCGAGAAGCGAGTAGGGATCCTTGCGGTTGCGCTTTCTAACAGCTGCCGAGATCCGTCACTCGCCTCAATGAGTTATGCCGCATTCGTTATGCCTAACAGAATGCTTATTTCCTGACGCAAGGATCTATGCGAATGCGCTGTGAATTTGTAATTTTCTTGCAGCAGTCACGTGGTCGGTCACCTGTAAGTGACAGGCGACACACAGAATAACAGAAGCCTAATGTCAGCTGTAATTTTTTAGAAAGAATGAACGTCTTCGGACCGCCACACACACCACATTTATTTGTTAGACATTGGCAATTTCAGCTAAACAAAGCGCTGGCACAGCAAAAACAAAAGCAAAAATAATGGAAAAAAGGTGTTGTGATACTAATCAACAAWTGCTCAGCGGCKGACAATGTTGTGAAATGGWAGTGAATGATAATTTAGTGTGTTTGCCAACTTACTTCACGCCAATTTCACGGCACGCCGTAATTTGCAAAAGCAAAAACAAAAAACGCATACATTAGTTAAAAGAAGACCTCCACARTGATTTGAGCGTAGCGCGCAAATTGGCAGGATCGCTTAACGATCGATCATCAGTTGACACACACACAAGCAAAAGTAATCAACTATACACCGCCTGCTGTGCAGTTATCGCAACAAACCCATCGAAGGACTCATCAAACATAACCTCACCGGTGTTCGCGCACACTCGCTGTCTGAATCGRGCGCTAGCTCGTATACGTCAGCATTCCATTGATGAAGTTGAGATTTTCAGCGTGTGTGCGGTTTCAAATACAGCTGCCGAGAGTCACACTCCGCACAAACACACACACACAGTAACGCTGAAAATCGCTTGACAAGTCCTTTTCCATTGCTGTCTAATGTCTGCTGTCTGTCATTTGGCGTTAACTGTCTCCTGTCGCCTATCCACCGCCGCTTGTCTCCTGCTTAAGCAGCTGCTTGCTTCCTTGCGCCGTTCATCACGCTCCGCAGCGCAGCGCTCGGCATGTGTAATTGTAATTACGTGCTTTGTAGCGTTGGCGTGTAAACACTGATCCTTGATTATGCTTTTTCCCTTCTCACACACACATACACACACATTCATACTTTAGCTGCCGTTACTTATTTGTATTTTCGTGAAACTTAATGACGCTTCCTCGCTCCACAGAGCATTGTGCTTCAATGGTTTTTGTTTTTTTTTTCTGCTTTTGTTGTTTGTGTATATTCGTGCCCGAAACAAAAATGTTGCACATTAGCAAAGAGCTTCATAGCCATTTGTCACTCTTTTGGAGCTTTGTCTTTTATCTCTTCATTAGCAAACTATTTGTTTAATATCCAAAGGGATAAAAGGCATTCCGCCGCCACTAAATAATGCGAAGGTCGTTTGTAGTTGTTGTTTACTATGCTTACAGCACTCGCACCCTAGTTAGTGTTGGTAATATTTGCAATTAAAGAAATTCGACAATATCTTAACGGTTGATTTTGAAAAGGACTTGGGTGTGAGTTCATCCATGGCTTTCAATGTGATTACTGTTATGTTTTGTTTGTGCGGCACATTTGTGTTTGTTTTCATTATGCAATGATAGAGAAAGCTGTAAAGTAAAATCAAGCAGTTATTTATCGAAAACACACCGGAGGGGTATTTGCTYAATATCCTAGTATCTGCCAACTAGAAAAGAACTGTTTTATGGTCAGATTACATAATTTAGTAAGAAATAGTTAGCTACTGAACTCCGTGCTCAATGCAAGTTAGTAATAGCCTCTATAAACTTTACTACTTTGGTGGCGAGTTGTAAATTTCCTACAAAATGACATGGACGATAGCATACTTTTAGGCGCTGATTTTTTTTTTTTTTGTTAATTTTTGCAATCTGTGTTTGAAGTTAAGCAAATTTTGAGTACTATTAAAGGCAGCAAGCAAAAGTTCTGTTGATTAGTAAGTAATTTTCATTATCTAATCTGATGTAATTAATAATGAATAATAGCCAAATAGTCAAGTCGAACAATACTTTTAGCTTTTGATAGATTTAATACACATAAAGTTTGCCTAAGAAGTTTGTAACACTCCGAGCGAACGTCGGAGTACATATACATATGTAYGTATATACATTTGTATATCTAAATGATCTGTGTGACGAGTTGAGTCGTTTTCGCCATGTTCGTTCGTCTATCTTTGTCTATAGTCTCTAGTTTTTGAGATATCGACCAGTAATTTTGCGCACGTTCTTTTTTCTTCAGGAAGCTGCTTATTGATCGGAACYGCTGTTATCGGACCACTATMGCATATAGCTGGCATATAAACTGATTGATCAAAATCAAATCCTTGTATAGAAAACTTTTGTATTTGAAGAGATATCTTTACCAAATTCAACATAGTTTATTGCCCAAAGTAAGACCACAATCTCTGCAGAAATAGTTCAGATCGGACCACTATAGCATATAGCTGCCATATAAACTAACCGATCAAAATTAAGCCCTTGTGTTATGGAAAACTGTTGTTTYTCAAGAGATATCTACACRAAATTCGGCATGGATTATTCACTAAGAAGWGGTTTTAATTTCCGAAGAAATTATTGAGATCGGACTGTTACAACATATAGCTCCCAWACAAACTGATTGATCAGAATCAAGTTTTTGTATGGAAAACTTTTGTGTTTAAAGAGATATCTATACGAAATTTGGCATGAATTGCTACCTAAAGCAAAGGTATAATCTCCGAACAAGTTATTAAGATTGGAGTTTTATAACATATAGCTGCCATATAAACTAAACGCTTAAAATMAAGTCCTTGTATGGAAAGCTTTTCTATTTGAAGAGATATCTTCRAGAAATTTGGTATAGATTATTGYTCAAGACAGCCGTACAATATCTGAAAAAATTATTAAAATTGGCCTTCCATAACACAAAGCTGCCACACAAACTGACTGGTGATAATCAATTTCTTGTAAGAAAACTTGAACCTGCGAAGGCAAAGTTAACGTTTTTTCTGTTTTTTTTTTCTTTTTGTAATGTTTTTTTTATTATCTTTATTTTTTTTAATCATATTCACTTAACAATATCGTTTATTTACCTTTATTTACCTTTATTTTCACATCTTTTCCATTATTTTAATCATTCCAAAGTTATTTCGAAGTCCATAATTGCTCGCTGTGTGTGATTGCCACACAATTATGTTATATGGGCTTGAATTCGCAACATCCACTTACAACTTTGACTTGCCCACATTTAGCTGCAGCGCACATAACCTATAATTTAGGCAGGATAATCCGCGATACAATTTATATTTAGCATTTAATGCAGCCAGCTGGAGCTGCTAAGCACATGTTTACATGCTTAAATGCTTATCAATAAGCACTAGTATTTAGAAGCTATTTCCAGCTGTTCGATTGCCACCATACRTGCACACATACACCCATATGCACCTAGTATTCATCTTTTTCATGCTGTTGTTTATTCAATTTTGTAGTTTAAGCGCTTAATTAATCCGTTTTGTGGTCCTACTACACTTACTGCTTACTGCTGCCCACACACATACCACCGACTTTTATAGACATACATATACACATGTATGTACGTGTGTACACGCATTGCATTTTTTTGCCTAGCTTAGCTATTCGTCAGCCTTATCTTTATTTATACACATTTCTGCTTCTAATTGTAATTGAATTTCATAATTACTAAAAGCATATTCTTTGCATTCTCCACAGCGCACTTGGAGAGCCATATGCCTTTGGGCGTTTTTATGTCCGACGGTGCCGTCCARCTGCCAGCCGGCGTTGAGGCCGAACACCAACAACCAGTGTCCGACTATAACGAAGAAGAGGATGAGGAGGCGCATGAAGAGGAGAYTGTGTTGGAGCAGCAGCAGCAGCAGCAGCAGCAACAGCAGCAGTCGCAAATCGAAATTGAACAACCACAAGCGCAAGCGATACGCGAACAGCAAGAGCTGGAGCAGCTGCTTGAAGATGAGCAGGAGGAACAAGATATGCATGATGTACAAACAGCTGAAGCACATGGTGAAGTTGATGATGAAATGGCCGGCACGCCAATGGCGGTGGATAGTGTTGTTGAGCAGCACGAGCAACAAGTGTTGGCTGAACACGAGGCGACGGTGGGCAATGAGTCAACACAACAACAACAGCAACAGCAACAAAATGCTGATGACTGTATGTTTGCGGCCAGCTGTAGTCCCAGCACCACCACCGGCGCCAGTCCGTATGCYTTTGCGGCAGATGCCAACAGTCACTTAAACCATTCCGATATAAGCACCACCAGCAACACTGGCGTCACAACAGCCAACAACAGYACCGCAAACAGCACTCKCATTGAAGGGGCTAACGGTTGCAGCAGTAGCGCTAAATAGTCTCCGGCCATTGCGTACATTGTAGGCCAACAGCCACCGACGATTGTGCTCTACTATTGTACGGACAAATAACAGGAGAAGACGGTGGCGGCGGGAAAGGGGGCGGGTGAGGGTGAGGCGTTCAAACATCAAGCAATATGCCATAGCTAGCAGGCGCAATTGTATAGCAGCGCGGGGGGTGTTAGATTGAGCATTTAAATACGTCCTATCACTCGCTGTCAGCCCTACAACAAAAGAAAAAAAAAATAGAACAGTTATTGTAGTATCTACTTTGACCTAAATTGAGTTTTACACAATGCTATTAAATGTTTACATTTTCAATTTGCTTGACTTGGCCTTGCGCTGGTGAGCTTTTTCCTATTTTTATTGCTAAAAAATCATTTAATACATGTGAATTTGAGAAATATTTGAAATTTTACTGAGGCTTTACTGAGTCAAAAAACCAATTCTTACTTGCAATTTTATAATAGCAACTGTACTTTGAGTGACTAATTTGCAGCATTACTTAAATGCTGAACTAGCAAAAGAAATGAAAAATAAATAAAATTTATTGAAATGTATAAACTAATAATAATTTCCGTTTTTATTTTATAAAATTACTTTATATAAACATTACTGATAATTACTTAAAATATGAATACATTACATATCATACATTTCTTTATTGTATTTAATTTGATAACGGCACAATTTTTTGCTCTCCAATGTATACTTATAATTATTACTAATTAGTACTTTAATTAATTTTGTTTTGAAATAAAATGTATTCATTTAAT
>NW_017534597.1:41762-49083 GCF_001853355.1 Bactrocera latifrons
AAATAATTAAAATTCTAATTAATTTTTTAGATATTATTATTATTAAACTGATTAAAATTCTTTTAATTTTCAAATGCTACATTTAATTCATAATTTTTAATTGGCGATATTTTTTCGTTTCATCTTGCAAAAATTGCATTCCAAAATTCCATTCTCATAGCTTTCAAGCATATGCCAATTATGTTTGGCTCTTAACGTTAACTTGCCTAGAAAAAAATACAAAATTAAATTTATATAAACATAAAAACGATAAAATTTGTTAACAAAAATTACACTACACAACAAATCTGTTGGAAAAATTTTCTGCGTTTGCTTAAAAACATTCGAATAAATGGATTCGGGTGTTTTCATTCAAAAATATATAATAAAGAAAGATTAATTTAAATTTTTTTTTTAATTTAGCTAAACTCTTGCTATACTTTTATCCATACTACAAATATTTGTTATTTTGGGCTTTCAACAATGAAATTAATTTGCACTTTATGCAAGTGACCGCAATTTCACGCAATTTTTAAACCAATCATTAGTAAACTCACTCTTATTCTCTCTAGAATTAATTATTATTATTATTATCATTCATGTTTTTATTAATATCATTAATATTATTATCATTATGTCTATTATTATTATTTTACTAATTCCTATGCTAATTATTATTATTAATATACTACTTATAATTCTACTGCTTATAATTACCATATAATAATGCATAATTTTCAATCGTACAGTCCGCATGCATCATGGCGTTCACATACATATGTACATAAATTCAGAAAGGACCCAAAAAAGAAATGAACTCTAGTGCCTAAATATTATAAATTCTTATTTTTGTTATTAAAAAAAAAAAKAAAAAAAWTCTTGCGCCTGCATGTGTAATGATTACAGAAATTATATATGGTATTTATAAAAACACMTGTATTCTCAATGTACCCGCTATGCATAAGATAAGATAAAGATAAAAATAATTGAGGAATGCACCGCGAACTTAGGTCCATTGTGACCACTCCTGGCTCACAGTGACTCAATTAGCCCCAGCATATTGATGAAGTCCAATATCCTACTGGGTGCTAACGAGGCGATGTGATCCCTTTCCAGATACATGGACCCAAGGGCCTTTGACCTGCGCCTACAAACTGCAACGCAGTCGATTAGCAGGTGCTCCGGCATTTCAAGCTCCCTGTCGCAACCCGCTATGYATACTCGTACATGGATTTTATCTCGACGTCCGCATGTGAAAAGCTGCAGAAATTAATATTTAACAAATCCTTAAATATATGTATGTATGCGCTTAAATAATTTATCTGAAGCAAGCAAATCAAAAAGGATATCTGTATTCCGCAATCAAACAAATAGTACCAAAAATTTGCGTCGCATACTCCGCTACTAACCTTAAATTCATCTTAATATCGGCTTCATAAGTGTATTAATTTATTAAAATATCAAAATATAAAGAAAAAAATGTATAGTTTAATAATTTGTTTATGTAAAGTAAGTGAATATTTTTTAAGTTATTAATAAAAAGAAAAATTGTTTGCTGTAAAGCTAATTTCTAAACTTCTTTATGAATTATAAGTACATATAAATGTTTTTCGTGACAAAAATTAAAAAAAAAAAATAATAAAAAATGAAATATTAGTAAGTAGCAGAAATGAAATGAAGTTCCACATTAAAGACTTAAGCCATTTAAAAAAAAATTCATATAATTTATTAATATTAAAAGCAATTAATTTACTGCTGCCAAAAAAGCACGTAAGAAAAAACTGAAATCATGCCAACATACTTCTTTATTTATGTAAATGTAAATTATAAGTATATTCAAACTGAATTACTAAAAATTAACTATAATTGTTAAGGAATTACGTTAACTGTATTTCATGCTAATTTTAATTACTTGCATAAGCACTACTTTAGTACATACACACATACTTACATATATGGAATTTATTATTATATGGTTTTCACTTTGAAAAGAAGGAAAATATTTATTTTACATTAAAAGAAAACAAAATCAAAGCATGCCACAATGAAGCAAGAAAAACACAGATTTTGTAGTTGCTAGCCAGCAAATATATACTCATGTATGTATATATAGTTATGTATAATTGTAGAAAATAGCTTATATGTATATGGAAATGTGAGGTGTTTCTTTCAAGGCTTAAATAGTTGTGTAATTAGTAATTATAAATGTAACTACTCCTATTAATGGTTGAAACGGCGCTGGTCAATTACCAAGCCTGGCGCTTTTATTATAAATTTTAATATTGAATTCAAAAGATGAAGCAATAATTTTTATGCAATAATAAATAAAAAAGAACGTGGTTTTCTTGTTTATGCAAAACAATACAAAAAAAAACTGTTTTTCATTGAAATTATTTCAACTAGGAATTTTTTTTTTGGCAATTGAAAGCGCTGTAGCGGCACATAATCTAAGCGCGAATTGTTGATAAAGCAAAAGTCTACAACAACATAAGCGCAATTACCGAACCTTACCTAACTGCAGAGGGGACACGGCAAGGATCCGATTTTGATCCGACGGACTGTCAGCTCAGTGGCATTCTTCAAATCTTTCAGGAATWTTTTTGCCGCTACAACAAAAACAAATACTATAATATAATATTATGTGGGCGCATCATTATTTAGTTTCTTTTTTGTTTTAGTTTTAAAATCAATTTAGTCGTCTAAAGTGTCGATATCAAAGTCAGCATTCAATAAAAGAGCTAATGTTGACGTTGTTGGTGTAGCTTTAAATATTCTCCATATTCGTGATTATATAATTAATCGTCTGTTGCAGATCCAAGTGTCAAGAGAATAGAATCCAAACGCCATCAACCGTTCCCACGACAGGTCGGTCTACTTAACCGAAACGGACCTGGATTTTTGTCCGACCAAGTACTGTGAACTCGGCAGAGTGCAGAAAACAATTTATTGTTATAGCGTCATAAACATGACATTTTGGAGTGTACTTGCGTGTATTCAGAGAGGTAGAGACATTAGTCGAATTTAAATCCACGTACATTAGTTAGACGCCAGGAGTTTGCTGAGAATGGACCATGACATACGGTTTTGCACTACCGAAATTAAACTTGGCTGCAACCGGCCGGTGGTTAGATCAGTAGATTGTAGTTTACAAATGAGGAAATTTTGCATTTGCGAAGAGATACATTTATAATAAACATTCCTCTGCGCCGTCATAARTCTAAACTTAGTCCTAACAAGTACGACTATTTATTACAATACTCGCAATATTGTCGTACTCTTACCGTTACATTCTCTTTTCAAAAACATACAAAAAAAAGTTATTAAAATTATATTTTCCACATATATTTTTCTAACTAAATGCTGTAAAATAGCCGTTTTTATTATTGTAACGTTGCGCCATAATTATTGTTTTAGTATTTCATATATAATATATTATATATACATATATGTATTTATGTGCTTAAGCTAATATCGGTACAAAAAAGTATTATTCACATATTAAATGTAAAAATGCATGTTAAAGTGACTGCGTACGACTGTTATAAATAATTATCAAATTTCAAACTAAATAGCTTAATAGTTTTAACAGACGTTATGCCGTTTAAAAACATAAATTCCTATTAATTAAAAATATTTCAAATTTCACAACAAATGTTATTATGACAATATCATATAATGTGGACTTATTATATATTAGTTCGACGCTTTAAATACGCACTACTTTCATAACATAATTTCAGTCGTAGTACCAGTCAAGGAATAGTAAAGCAAATGACATTACTAGCAAGAAGAAAAGTGACCACACACGTAGGCCGGCATTGCGTTGTATGGCTTGCTTGATCTGCTCATTAGCATCTTTAACATTTTCCGTTGCACCAATAACGGCGTTTGCGATACGCTCAATATTGTGTTGCTGTAGTGAAACCTAATTATACGAAGAGAATACAAATTTTTTAATTAAAATATAAAAATATAATTTTCTTTAATATAAAACCCACCTTCTCAGTAAATATGTCTTGTAATTGCGCAATGTCCACCACATTTTTCTCAATTTGTTCCACCTCTTCAGCCACACCTTGCAATTCATGGTACAGTTGCATATTCTCCTGTTCGAACATTTGCACATCTTCAGGTGAAAGCGTTTTCGCTGCTTCAGCCTCATCTTCCAACTGCTGTGACTTTTGTAAATCCTCGTCTACGGCCACTTTTTGTGTAGATTTTGTTGTCTTAATCTCACCGCCACTACCAAAATTATCTTCTGTTGTGGCATGTGGATGTCGATGTCGTAGTTGTGAACCATTCATGTTTAAATTTTCATCGCCACTAATATATCCGTTATTACTAGCAACAGCCGCATTATTTAGTTCGTTTTTATAACTTTTAGCGCTTAAGTCATCGTCATCTGCCCAATCGCCTTGTAAATCTGACACATCTTCAACCAAATCACTGCGTGGTCGTAATTCGTCAACTACATCATCAGCGTCGTTGCTGCTGCTTGTGGACTGTCGTATTAAACGTTTTCCACTATTCTCACCAGCTGGTCGTACTGGTATTTTCTTCTTATCAGCTGCCAATTTTAGTAATTTATAGGTTTCCAATTCATATTGCACACGATAACGTTTTTGTTCTAAGTAGATTTGTTGTACACTATGTAGATAGCGTTCTAACAAATCGATTACTGCTTCAATATGTTGTTGCTGTTGTGCTTTTCTTTTAGCACGTTTCCAATCGGTGCGCATTTGTGCTAAATGCTGTGTATAGTATGCTACAAATTTTTCTGATTCTCGATCAATTAGATCACGCTGTTCATCGCTCATATGGGTCGCGCTCTTCAGGTGTTGACCTACACGCATATACGCTGCACGATTCTCCACCAGCACATTACGCAATGTTGTAATTTTATGACACACATCCTTTGCTTGTTTTGTGAAGTCATCGCGACGACCAGCTCCAGCAGCAGCGCCACTCTTGGGTACACTCCGTTGTTTGTCTACGGTTTGTGCTGGCAGTTCACCTTTGCGCTGTAATTTTACTGTCATTACACCGGCTTTGAATTTTTGCGTTATATCCATTGTTGAGAGATGGGTTGGTGCAGCTAGAATTCAATGCTACATTAAGGTAATAGGAGAGTCTACAACAAAAAAGTTATATTTTTATGACTGCCTTATATATTTACGAATGTTTTGTGTAAATTATAAATTTTTAGAAACCACGTCCACTGACACATCACTGCTTTGTTACGTTTGACAGCTGCCGTCAGCTGTTMGTATTAGTGTTGATAAACGGTGGTTGTAAATATGCGATACTTGTTCGAGACTCGTTTAAAATCAGCGGAAATTAATATTAGTGAAACGTTTAAAATGGCTTCCAAATAATTTGACAAAGAGTTTTTATTTTATTAGCAAATAAAGTTTAAAGAGTTAATATATTTGCTAACAATTTTTTTGAGTATAAAGTGCTTTTAAAATTTACCAATATACGGATTTGTTAAATATTGTGTACTTAATTGTAAAATTGTATTATGTGAAGTTCAGCTTCGGCTATGAAACTAAACACCACAATTTCAGCCGGAAAGCAAATATATCTGCATGCATGGACACATCCTCTACCAAACGGAACAAATTCGACTTTTGTGGAAAAGCGTCATTTGTAACAAATGGAAAAAAATAAGGAACTCAGCTACGACGAAATTTGAGGTTAGTGCTGCACTAGYTTTCTATATGCAATTTATTTTCGATTCTATAGTTTTTCCACTGCCGGAACCTAAATATAGTGTTTATATCAATCTATAGAAGTTTTAGTATTACTACTGAGAATATAACACTAAAATATTTATAACGTAGGAGATATTTATAACTTCAACTGAACAGCGRCATCAAATGCGGTCTGTGCCTTACATGGAAATCGTAGGGCGTTTGGCAAATACTTCTAATTATATATTAATTTAGATGCCAGCAAGTTTACGTTGCCAAAGATATGTACTGTCTGTAAACTAGTCTTTTCACAGTCAATCAGGCAAATACTGCATTAACAAATTATTGAACTAATCATTTTTATTTTATAGTCCTAAAAATCTTAATCAAAAATAGTTTTTAAACCTATAATCCCAAAAGGTGATTTGAAAAAAAAAACAAAAACATTTAATACAAAATTCCTTAAAAAAATGGAAACAAAATTCAGCGAAATTTTTTAATTTTAAATTTTTAATCACAAAATCAGGGCATGGGTGAAAATCTAGTTTWTAATTCAAATATGTTGAAGTAAAAAATTCGCAACCATACTGTCAAAAAAAAAAAAAACTCGGAAAATTAATGACTAGTTTAAAAATTGTTTATTGCATCTTAAAAATGGTGAAAAGAAAATTTAATTACTAAATATATTTTGTATTATACATTTATTTTAGGTACATTATTATACTCATTTAATCATTGTAGTGATATAATTGTAAATTACATATTATGCAGATATGATTATGGCCAAAACTYGCTATTCCATATAGACAAATTAAAATATTACCAAGTAAAACTCATTGAATTATGTGTACTGTTTGTTTCCGATAGGTTTCAGACCTTGTACTATACGTGTCGTTATAAACGTTACCAATAATGATTTAAGGCCACGGACATTTATTGTGAATGTAACACAATTGAGCTAGCTTCTACACCAATATTTGATGAAGATTCAAACGTTATCTTATTAATGAACATTTTTGCCATCCCAAGTCTTGTCCCAACAGTTCTTTAGTTATAATTTAATTTCTGCTTWTATCAGCTCATTTTTGCGTATGAACATGTACATATGTATGTATGTATGTACTGAGGAGGCTGATGACATTGGCTGAATGCAGCTTAATCAATATTGCTGATGTTATGRTCAATTGGTTTAAGATCGCTAGTTAACAGCTGTTTCATGGACATATTCACGTATTTTTCTCTTTTGATTTGTATTTTTTTTCAATTTTTTACTATTACTATAATTTAGATACATGTTTTTTACATTTTCTTTAAAGCATTTTTTATATATATATATCATGTTTTTGTTATTGATTTATTGTTTATGTTATCCAACTGTACAGCCAGTTTGACTAAGCTCGACACACAATTATTTTAACATTGATAAATATTTTATTTTTATTAATAAATACATACATACATATGCTTGTATATTGGTGTGTACAATATTTTGCGCTTAAATCACTAAATGTAAAAATAGTTTTTTTTTTGCTATTTTACAACATTACAATATTTAATAAAAAGAATACAATAATAAAACAAAGCGAAAGAACTTATAGTTCTCTCTACCCGCCCAACTAACTATATAAATCTGTCGAATTCGTCTGTAT
>NW_017534597.1:49693-50577 GCF_001853355.1 Bactrocera latifrons
AAGCAACTCGTCTACGCGGAAAGAAAAAAAAAACAACAAATATAACATAATGAATGAATGAATTTATCTTCTTTAATTTTTTTTTTTTTTTTTTTGTATTAAATAGTTTTTGTTGTTTGTATGCTTACATTCGGATAACTGAGCGGACGTAGGCGCTCGTAGTCCTCTTGCCCGGCTGTATCCCAGAGTGTCAGGCTGTATTCATTGCCATCGACCGTGATGTTGCAGGCATGGTTATCGAACACTGTGGGTATGTATTCTTCGGGGAATTCGTTTTGTGTGTATGTGATGAGTAGGCAGGTCTTGCCCACCATACCGTCGCCGACTATTGTGATTTTAAGGGGACGTAAACTTCTCGCCATTATGYTGCTGTTGTTGTTGCTGTGGATGCTGCAATTGGTACTTTGTTTTCACTTGTCGGAATTCTTGTTGTTTTCTAGTGTTGYCGGAAGATAATGTATTGCACCGGCTAACGCTGTAAAGGAAGGAAAAGTGAAAATATAGAAAAGTGTGTGTATTTCTCTTGTGGGGAGATATGCGTGTAAGTTTGTATGCTTGTAATTGTGCGCGTTTGATTGCRTCTGTTGGCATATGCAAGCTGGTTAGCTTACGTATAAGTGGCATATTTTAGTGAATGAATTACCCAGCAAGCATTTTAGACCCTTTAAAATATAGAAAATATAGCTATAAATGAGCAGCGTGAAGAGCTGATTCGATTTAGCTATATACATATATGTATATCCATCTCTCAGCCTGTATATGCGCGAGCTATTCGCTCAGTTTTTGAGATATCGATCTGAAATTTTTCGTACATGCTTTCTCAAGATGTTGCTTATTTGTTCATACAGACTGAACGACCAAAACCAAATCATTTATGGAAAACT
>NW_017534597.1:51152-60236 GCF_001853355.1 Bactrocera latifrons
CAAACTGAACGACCAAAACCAAATCCTTATATGGAAAACTTTTTTATTTGACGAGATATCATAATGAAATTTGGCATATATTATTGCCTGGGATAACGTTACAATCTACGAAAAAATTATTAAAATCGGTTGACTGTAGCATATAGCTACCCTACAAACTGAAGGCTCAAAATCAAGCCCTTATGAGGAAAACTTTTTTGGTTTAGGAGATATCAACACGAAATTTGGCATATATTATTATCCGGGATAACGTTATAATCCACGAATAAATTATTCAAATCGGTTGACTGTAGCATATAGCTACCCTACAAACTGACTAATCAAAACTAATTCTTGTATGGAAACTTTTCTATTTGCAGGSCATTGCAGTTTCGATTTAAGCGATGTTTACGTTTTTCTTGTTTTAATTTAAAATTATTGAATTGTTGTTGTTTTTTGATATTTTTAATTTTTCAACTTTGTAAAAGTAACCAAATCTTTTACGGGATGGTTCAACACTTCCCAACAGTGTTTGCCGCTAAATTTACTTGTTCGCTTGCTTTATAGTATTGCTTTTGTAAGTGCATTCCTTATGTTCTTTATATGTTTTAACGACATATCGCTACTGCCACTTTTTTCAAATGTTCACATAMACCCCACATGACACGCCAATGCCGCYGCCATCACARCTGCGCCGCCTCAAGTGCGAATGTGTGCGCCATACCGTCAACTTCAATTGGAGCTACAACAACAAGAACAAACACACCAAACACCGGCAGTGCGCTGSCATCGACACCGGAAATGTTAAGCTAAATTGTAAACAAAATTATCGTAATTTGGATATGAGGACAGCGCAGCAAGAAATGGTRAAGGAAGAGAACATTTTTGCGTGTTATTACAGCTCTTTAGGATTTCCAAAACGAGCGAGTTATTCTCATGTAAAKTGGAGAAAACGATATTTTTGCGCCATATTTATGACTTTTAGTTGAGTGAGTTACGTATTCAACGCATGAAACATCCTCATCATTCTCGAAGTTTGCGCAGAAATTGTGGTTAAGTGTGTACATATGTACATGTGTTTTAATGAATATAAAGCGTGTGCAGTCTTCTAAACTTAAAAAAAAAAAAGAGTAATGCGTGTAATCTATACTTAACATAAAATACTATATATATTTCATAACAGCAACAATGCGATAGAGCCATATCAAACTCTTTTTATAAACAATACTCTATAAAAGTGTATCCACGATAAGTTATGAATTTATTTGTAAGCAGCCATGCAATTTTCATACAAAAACATTTCATTTATTTAGCAGTAAATACCACATTTTAAAGAAAATGAGTCAAAAACACAATACATATACATATACACAAGGCATACATATAAACATACATATGTACACACATGCATACACACACACACACATATATATATACGAACAACTCATAAATATACGGCAAGTATGGTGGTAGTAATATGATATCACTATATATCGCCACTTATCTTATCGCCARTTAACAACAACAACAATTAACAAACCATAATAAAAAAACGTGTACATAGTATATTGTTAGAAAAAAATTAAATGCACGAGTGCAAACGACGACTGAAGTAGCAAAAGGTACTTCAACAGTGATTTATTTGCCCAAGAGCGAGAGGTTTTCTCAAATAAAWAAATTCTTCAAATGGCTTTAGTTGCTAACGCAGCTGATCGAAAAAGTTCTCAGCTGGTTTGTATGTATGAAACATTTTTTAACTTGCGATTACCTAATCATTCGATGAAATGCCTTTTCAGCAAATTCTAAAGTTTTGCGAAAGACCACAAAAATGTGGCTTCTGTTTAAAAGCGATACCAAGAAGTGTGGTCGATCGAGAAAGAATATAGCTAAGGTTAGATGATTGGTTCCACCACATGGCGGGGGATCACACTTAAACGGTTATGTACTGCACTTTTATGCGTCTCTTTATTTGGATATCAGCTACCGGCAAAGCGCCTTGAACCTATCATAAAACTTAGAAGCTTTATTTCTATATAAGCAAATTCTCCTGAATGTCTAATACTATGAAATTAAAGGTGTTGTAGCCTTGATCTGGTATTCCCGTCTGAAGAACAACAAAGCGCTGGTGTGCCGATGGATTGCCTTTCAATTTATTCAAATACGGCGGCGAAAAACTGATAAGTTGCATGCATCAGCTGCTTTRTAGAATATAGTTGAACGAAAGTACGCCCTACGGTTGGAATTTAAGTGTTACAATCTGCGTCAACTACCGTCGTATAAGCCTCCTCAACATTGCATATAAGGTTCTATCGAGCGTATTGTGTGAAAGATTAAATCCCACCTTCAACAAAATGATTGGACCTTATCAGTATGTTTGCAGGTCTTCAAAATCAACAACTGACAGTTATTCACCATACGCCGAATCTTGGAAAATGCCCATGAAAAGAGGACCGACACACACCATCTCTTCGTTGATTTTAAAGCAACTTTTAATAGTACGAAAAGAGCCGTTATGCCGTTTTGTCTGAATTTTGTATCCTCACTAAACTAATACGGCTGTGTAAACTGACATTGGACAATACCAAAAGCTCCATCASGATGGAGAAGGGCCTCTTCGAGACCAAACGAGGTTTTAGACTAGGCGACACCCTATATTGCGACATCCTTATCTACTGCTGGAGAAAATAGTTCGAGCTGCAGGGTTGGATAGAGAAGGTATAATCTTCTACAAGAGTGTAAAACTGCTGACGTACGCCGATGACATTGATATCAAAGACTATAACAACCGCGCCGTTAGTTCCGCTTTCTCCAGGTTGAACAAAGAAGCGAGTGAACGAGTGCAMAACGAAATATCTCCTGTCATCAAACAAACAGACGTCGTAAATAATTTCGTTATCTTGGGAAACCTACATAGAATAATTTTTTCTAACAGGTGCTACTTCGAACTGGGTAGGCAATTGAAAAGTAAAGAACTCTCTCGAGGAACAAATGCCAAATTTTACAAGTCACTCATCATCCCCGTCCTGCTACATGGTGCAGAGGTATGGAAGATGACATCCGATGATTCGGTGCTACGAGTTTTCAAGAGAAAAGTTCTACGGGAAATTTATGGTCCTTTGCGCATTGGCAACGGCAAGTTTCGCATTCGATGTCACGACGACATGGACATAGTTCAGCGAATTATGACACAGCGGCTATCATAGCTAGGTCATGTCATCCGAATGGATGAAAACACCCCGGCTTTGAAAGTATTCGACACAGTACCTACCGGTAGAAGCAGAGGAAGAATAAGATCTCCACTCCGTTAGGGAAATTAGATGGAGAAGGACCTRGCTGCACTTGGTAGCTCGACTGAGGTGCTGTTGTAAATTCGGCTAGAGTCGCGAAAGSGGTGTCTACGCCAGAAAAGCAGAAGAAGAGGAAGAATTGTATGCTCGTTGTATTATATTTTCAATAATCTTGAGCTTCTTGAGCGTCTCGATAAAATGGCATTTCTTCATTAAACATTACCAAAGTATAAAGCATCATATTTTGATGTAATAGTGCTTTTGGGAAACTACAACAGACACTAATGATAATTTCAACAGTTTATCAGGATAGTTAGTCGCAAAACTAGTAGAAATTAGAGTTATTATTCCGATCTGAAGAAAATTTAAATAATCTTAGCTGATCGCATCTAACATTAGATCAACAGTTCGAAACGTTTACTTCATTTAAAGATCTTGTTAAGATAGCAGGTTCCTATAAAGGTCTACCCCAAGTGTTCTCCAAAAAATAAACATCTCTTAAACTATTTTGATGTTGTTAAAGCCGACTAAAGTAGGAMGTCAGACATTTCTCAATCAAACTGGCTGCTCTTCTTCGCTGTCATACACACAACTTTGTTTCTAAATCCACTTTTGGAAGTGATCATAACTACCAAATAGAATATATAAAACAATTCATTCAGATCTTTCTTGATGTAACTGGAATTATTTAAAGTTCACCTGACAAAAATCCACCCCATCAATATATGCAAAAGTTAAAAGCTGCGTACAGCTTCGAGCTCCAGACCGCTATACCGCAYGTAAGCTACATATTTTATGCAAAAACAAATCTGTTCACACATTCATACAAATTTCTGTGCCAGTCTACAGATATACATACTTGTAGTATATACTAAAATTTTCTTGTCCGCATATTTCAAAAATTCAATCACTTTGCGCCCAAAACGCTCTAAATATTATCTGCAGCAATTAATCAATACTCACATCTGGGTGTGCTCGTATACACATGTCTGCAGCTAGCGCCACAATGGTCCACACTTAACCCGCAGCACCCTAGAACCCAAACAATTAAGGTTAATTGAAACCACTTCATCTCAAAAATGGTTAAAATAGTTTCATTTCGTATCAATTATTCGAGTATCGTRGAAAGGTGGCGGAAAGAGTAAAGAGAGGATATGAGAAGCAAAAAAGCAGCTGGAAAAATTCGTGCTGCAGGGCAAGCAAAGTATTTGAAATTTAATCGAAAACCGGAAAGTAGTCGATTAATAATTATGAATAGAACATAAATAAATTTGTAACTTTATCATCTTTTCATTGGTTTGCCGAAGTACTTTCTTTCGTAGATGATAAAATTGTGCTCTTAATTGTTAGTTTAATTATACAAAAAATATTTCGAAATGAAGCTGTTRCTCAAATTGATTTAATTTAAATAAAAAAAAAATTATTTTTAGTGCATGTCGAGATATGTTCACTGTATATTATGAACAAGATGAACGGACTGTTCTCAATCTAATTTAGACAGTTCACTCAGATTAAGTCTTTTTCTCTCAGTTCCACTCGCATGCGAGATCAACAACTTAACAGTTTAATTGAAAATCCCCGGTCTACCACAGTAAAACATATATTTTTTTTTTTTGGCAAAATTATTATTATTTTTGTTTTATTTAACATAGTTCCATTCAAGGGTGATACACTGGTTATAGCGACACTCTAAGTTTTYTATACAATTTACAATTTCATAGTACGATTTGCTCTTTGTTTCAAAATAGGCCGCAGTTTCGGCGATCACGTCTTCATTACGAGAAAATTTCTTTGCAGCGAGCGTGCTTTTTAGATCTAAGAACAGGAAATTGTAGCAGGGGGCTAGATCTTGAGAAGACAGTAAATGCGGTAGTAATTCGAAGACGAATTTATAGATTTTAGCCATCGTTTTCACTGAGTTGGTATGCGGTGCATTGTCTTTGTGAAACAGCACTTTCTTTTTTCAAATGCGGCCGTTTTTCGGCGATTTCGTCCTGCMAACGGTCCAATAACGCTATGTAATAGTCACTGTTGATGGTGCTTCCTTTTTCAAGGTAGTCAATAWAAATAATMTCAKGCGCARYCCAWAATACASACGMAATAATTTTGYCAACAGACTTTTGAGCCTTTCCTAAAGTCTAAAAATTATRTATTTTATTCTAGTAACGCCAACTACATATGTATGTGTCACGCCGAAGCTTTTCACGCTGCCATAAATCTCGTAGAAACCTTCCCTACCGTACTACACCTCAATAGCTAGGTTAATTAATTTCCTATACCGAACTTTTTCTTCATTTCAAAGCTTATGTGGAAATTTTACATCTATAAGTCGTTTTTTTATGTCATTGGCATTTAGAAAACAAAATGTTTAAACTTTTGTTTCTCGAATTTTAAACAATAACCCTTTTCATAATATTCAGATCTGAGTCTACATCAACAACTCATCAGCCCATGTTGCTTTTTGTGCCCACAATCACATCGTCATTTACAGTTTTAACCTTTCGTACCAGACAATAWGAAAACCGTTCTGTTGCAAGCCGCATCCCGCCTCATCCCACYACTCCCCTTAGCTTAAATGATGCCTTAAGTAACTTCGTGACTCATATCRTTCCCAGTTCGTTGTTGATGACGCAGATTTTGGTATTCAAATGGGTAGCAATGTATGTGTATATGAACTCGTGAAACCCGTTATTAAACGTGAAATTGTTAGTTAACAATTAAAGAAGAAATCACAAAAAAAAAGTAAAAGATAAATTGCGGCATAAAACCACTTGCGGTCAAAGACACAAAGACACACTTTCATTAGAACTAATTACGAAATTACACGATTTATTCATATGATTATAGRTACATATATATGATATACATATACATATACCGATGTTTTCATTGTGTCTCATAATTTTTTATGTGGAAAGTCTGTGATTTATCGCATTTTTATTTTATTCACAACTCCTTGCTTTATCAAACAAGAATTGATGATACAATTTCCCTGGCTTAAGCGAGCGAAAACTGTATATCTTTYTCTCTCTCTTTCTATCTTGTTCACGGCAAGTTGCACTCACCGCTGTCAAGCGTCAAAGCTTCACCGACCACTTGCTGAGCGGTGGTCGATGAGTATAAACGCCACTTCGCGCCTCTTTCCCCACACCCAGGTGACTCACTGCCTTACGGATAAAAGTGCYGGCGTTGTGGGCCATTTGTTGAGCCACACGCGTCACACGCTTACTGGTGCCAACCGAAATGTAGAAAAAGTTGAGTAAATAAATTTGGAAACCGTTTTCGTTGRCGTGAATTTAATTTATTAATGTTTCTAAGAATTTTTATGATTTTTAGTGGAAGTAGTTAATTYGGAGTGCAGTGGCTGGTCGAGCCGCTTTTCTTTTCGAGGTCTTTCTTTTTTGTTGGCTTTGTTTTAAAACTTGTCACAGCTGTTTTTGTTAGCCATTCGAATCTGTTCGACCTGCTCACGTTGTGTCTGTTAAACTGATCAACCGGTTGTTTATTATATGTCTGTATACTTGTGTATAKCTTTAACTACTTACATATATAAATGGCTAGTAGCTTGGTATGTGGGTCACTCGTGTCGCTGTGTTGTTTGCAACGGCTTTCAATGTTGCAACAGGTTCTTTTCTAGATTATGGATTTTATAGATTATGGTTTTTATGGGTTTAATTAAAATTATGTACTTTTTGTTGATTACAAAAAAAAAGCACACAAAACTGATGAACAAACGATTCTGACGGGAATGATTAATAGGGTCCACGAAAAAATAAAGAGAGCTTGTTAATGCTACGTGCCAGATCTTATTTCTTGTACCACAGTACGGATCTTACTTCATCCTTCGATAATTTGTTATCTGAAAGGCTCCTAATAGATGCTTCCCTGTTACGAGAGATGGCTGTGAAGATATAGCCTCTGCAGCCTTGAATAAAATTATATTTTTTTATTCTATCGATGCTTGTAGACAGAGGGATCGTAATACACTTACGAGTATATACAAAGTGCTTTCCAAAGTATATAGGGCTTAAAAAACAGCACAAATGGTTTTTTCGGCAAAATCAATCTCTCCTTTCTGCTTCAATATAGCTTTTTGCACGGTCCAAATGCATGTCGAACGAGGTATGGCCAGTATGCCGCAGCAAGCCTTTCGAATACCATCTACATATTTGCCCACATATTTGATATCTGGCGGCCGAAAAACTTATGATCCGTTTACGACAATCAGTCGTAAGATGGCTTACTTTTACCACTGGAAAGTTTGGGGCTCAGAAAATTCGATAAAAATAGCTTCAGTGGTTAGTATGTGGAATAACGNCTATCGATGCTTGTGGAC
Organism: Bactrocera latifrons; assembly: GCF_001853355.1. Classification (NCBI taxonomy): domain Eukaryota; kingdom Metazoa; phylum Arthropoda; class Insecta; order Diptera; family Tephritidae; genus Bactrocera; species Bactrocera latifrons. Next base: position 58,755 of record NW_017534597.1, read on the forward strand.
AGAGGGATCTTAATACACTTACGAGTATATACAAAGTGCTTTCCAAAGTATATAGGGCTTAAAAAACAGCACAAATGTTTTTTTCGGCAAAATCAATTTATTTTATTCAAAATCTCCTTCCTGCTTCAATACAGCTTTTTGCACGGTCCAAATGCATGTCGAACGAGCTATAGCCAGTATGCCGCTGCAAGCCTTTCGAATACCATCTACGTTTGCCTAACGCTTTCCTGTCCTGGAAATGCATTTTTCCGAAAAGGAAGAAGTCGCACGATGTCATATCAGCTGAATACGCGGAGCGATTAATGGTTAAAATGAGATTTTTGGTCAAATAATCAGTCACGAGCGTCGATCGATGAGACAATTTTTGGTCGTCAGCCTCCTTTCGTAAGCCCAATGTTTGGTCAAAATGCGATAAATCGATGTTTTGCAGATGTTTAATTCCATTTCCATGAATTTCAATGATGATTTCGGCTGATTTTTGATGAATTCACGGATAGTTTCGATGGAATTTCCGATGATCACGGATATTGATTGGCCCACATGTTGATCGTTATTTACGTCCTTACGACCACTTTAAAAATGTTAAAACCATTCGTGCACTCTGCTACGGGATAGGCAATCATCGCCATAAACTTGTTTCACCTATTGAAATGTTTCTTTAAAAGTTTTACCAATTTAAAAACAAAGTTTAATGATCTCTTTATTCGAAGCTCATTTTCGCACCGATAAAACAAACATACTGGCACTAAAAACGCAATAACTTCACTTCTAATACATAAAATGTCATGAAATTCTCACTTAACAATCGATAAAGATAGATTCAAAAAGTCCTGTTTACTTTGGAACGCTCCTTGTATGTAGTACATTTTACCACAGAATCAAGCCGCCCAGAATATTTTTTTCTTGTATTTTCAGAGTTGTTCCCTCCAAAGTAGAACTCTCATGATGGAGGACTGCTTATTGATTATTCATATGTAATTTGAAAATTTTTACGCAACCCTTTGAGACTGCTGTTGTATCATAAGCTTGGCTGTATATTTCGACTATAGTATAGTATTATGAAAACTATTACATTTTTGCTCAGAAATTGTCAAAAATAAACTTTCATCATAATAACATTTTAACTAGTGCTTTAAGTACATGTCATCAGGGTGTTAAGAAACTATTATATACCAAATTTTATTGAAATCGGTCGAGTAGTTCCTGAGATATGGTTTTTGGTCCATAAGTGGGYGACGCCACGCCCATTTTCAATTTTTAAAGAAAGCCTGCGTGCAGCTGCTTTCTGATATTTCTTCCGTAAATTTTAGTGTTTCTGACGTTTAGGGGCCGGGACCACGCCCACTTTTCCAAAATAATTACGTCCAAACATGACCCTCCCTAATGCGATCCTTTGTGCCAAATTTCACTTTAATATCTTTATTTATGGCTTAGTTATGACACTTTATAGGTTTTCGGTTTTCGCCATTTTGTGGGCGTGGC